>NC_080044.1:18769964-18865821 GCF_012489685.1 Lotus japonicus
AAGACTTTATCTATTCAGAGCTTCAAATGAATATTCTACACGCGAACAACCATTTCTCTTGATGATTTCAATCTTTCTTCCGAAGGAAGTTTTCTATTCCGACATTCGATGCAAAAAGCAACTTATCGGGTAAAATAGTTTTATACCGACTATGCATTAGTTGCCAAAAATACAAGGAGACCTCTTTATAGTTTTGGAATTCTTTTGCCAAAACATATCTATTAATTCACGGAGAATGACGCCGGAAAAATCAGATTCGCGAAACTTTCATTTTCCCGCGAATTTCCAACCTTTATATATAGCAAAGAAAGGAAGAAAAACTCAAATTTTCCTCCATTTTCTCTCCTCAAACCCGCGGCCAAGAACAAGGAAGAAGGAAGAAGAATTTTGTTCATCGCTTGCTTGATCGTTGATCCGTTAGTTGCTACTTCAAGGCTTCGAGGTATAGTCGCTAATCCTTACCTCTGATCGCTTTTTCCATAGCTTTTCTGTAGAGTTTTCTGAGTGGATAGTTTATGGGTTTTTGCAAAACTATCCTGAATCTTTCATTTCTGATTCTAAACCTCTTCCTTATGCGCCCAAGATCACTTCTGCCGGGTTAGATTTTCCGTTATGTCGCCGGAATTCCGCCGGAATCAATTTGAACCTAAAATACCCATTTTTGGAGTTTTTGGTGTAAAGCTTCAACCTTTAGGCTGAAAACTATCGCCTTAGCTTAGTGCTAGTAGGATTAGTTGTCATAAACGTCGTTGGTGACGTCCCTGCAAAATTTTATTTTTGGGATTTCAGTTTTGAAAATCCTAAGTTAAAAATCATGACCAAAATACCCCTGCGACAGTTTTTGATCCGATAATTTTTCCGAGTTCAGAATACCCTTAGTTACGGCTTATGAAAGCATAGGAACCAAGTTTGATCGAAGAAAAATCGAGTCTCCTAATTACCTAAAGTGGCCGAACCTATTAAAGGGAGAGGAGGAAATTTCCTTTTCCGAAAACTTGTCTTTTCGCGCTAGATTATCGTACCTTAGAGTATAGATTACTTCGAGTAACCTTAGTAAGTATCGATAGCTTAGTTTCCGATAGATTCTGATAGTATTCTGTGATTTTATTGTAAAGGTGCTTTTGAGGATTTCCCCGAGGACCAACACTTTGAGAGCGAGGAAGCACTAGTTGATCATTCAAGAGAACTTTCAGGTGAGGGCTTCTCACTGAATCTCTAGTTAATGCTTAGGGTCGATGTTTCGACATTGTTTACTGTTTATGCACTGGAATTGTGTGTGATTGGAAAATGTTTTCTGAGGCTTCGGCTGACAATGTAGATGATTCATCTACTGAATGTTTTTGAGATTGTCTTACATGCTATGTGCTATGTGGGTAATCTAGGATGTGTGGTGCATGCTTTATATGCTAAGTGCTAAGTGTTTATGATGCGATTTATTGATATATGACATGTTGTTGATTGTGATGATTTAAATATGCTCTGTACTGGAATCTGAGATTCTGAATGGTGAGAATAGCGGGCAGGTCATGCCGATTTTATTTTGAGAGTTTTGAGAAAGTTTGATAGGACGAACGAGGTTCGGGCCTTAATTTTGTTTAGTGGATCGAGACATCCTCTGGAAGCGACTTGGGATTGGGAGATCCTGAAAATGTATAAGACTTGCGATAAGACAAAACGGAATCTATTTTATAAAGAAAATTCATAAGACCTTAAATAACCTCAAAACCTTTAAGTAATGATAACAACCTCGAAGGAAGGCATTGGAAGTCAAATCATAGTTTTGGAAAAACGAGGAGTGTCGTCGGATCCAAGTGTAGCGTTTGTTGTTGTGCTGTTGGAGCAGCGTTTGTTGTTGTGCTGTTGGAGCAGCGTTTGTTGTGGTGCTGTTGGAGCAGCTATGTGTCGTTATGAAGTGTGTCTTTTGGTCGCAGAATCGACTTTACCTTAGGGTAAGCTTTTAGAGACTTTAACTTCCCTAGAACACGTGGCGACGTGTCGAGTGAGGACGGAGACGTCGTTTGACTAATCATTTTGCATACATGCAACATTAATGAGGTATTAACACAGGACGTACTCTGGACCTCGTCGGTTTCCAAAATGGTCATAAGACCCGGAATGTCGTGAAAGAGCGTTTGTAGACGTCTCTTGTAGCAGACCGAAATGGCAGACCTACGGGTTTACTGCTGATCTGACTACCCCTGTTGGAGTAAGAGGCACGCGGGCCGAAATGGCTCCACCGTGGCTGGTGTTAGGGCTGATCCGTTTGATGTCCATCCCTTTCCGGAATGCATGTGGTTGACTGGGTTAACCTGCATACATATCATGCAACATGCATACTAATTTAGTTGTTGAGTGTGATTGGTAATTGTTAAACCTATTTGGAACATGCTATCTGCTATTATTGTGTTTATGTTATTGTGGAACATGCAACCCTAGGAATGACATCTTTAGCTATAAGCCTAAGTGGCTATCTATTATTTGTACCTATTGGGTTTATTATCTACATAGTTCTTTAGAGTTGACCCTCGCGTCTTCTGTGTGTGTTTTGGCGGACAACGCCTTTTGTCAGATGAGTATTTTGGACTGGTTCACCATGGTCCACCCTTCGGGGGGGATTAGGTATGAGATGATCGATCAGGACGACCCCGGGTCGTGGGTGGTTGACCCCGCGAGCCATCGAGCGACGTATTCGGGGCGCATCATGGAGGACCACGTGGACAGTGGAGGACTCTTGAGGTCATGAGTGTTGAGGCGATGCTCTATCAGCTTCAACTTGCCACCGGGCGTTCACTGCGGACCAGGATTCGGAGGAGCATCGACGCCACCGTCATCTTCAGAGGAGGAGGATCCCTCAGAGGAGATTCCAGTGGGAGTGCCTTCGGCAGGGTCTAGTGCACCCTCTGTTGCGATCATTGATGATCAGGGTTCGGGCCCTAAGCCCGTGAGTCCAGCATCGGAGCGTACTGCGGTTGCGAGGGGAGGACGGATAGGGTTGGTAGACTTGGTCGTTCTGGATTCTGATTCAGACGACGATCATGCTAGCACATAGTTTTGAGTGTTGGTATGAGCTCCTCGAGTTAGGATTAGTGTAGGAGTAGAGTTTTAGCTTTGACAGTCTTGCTTCATTTGTTACTTAGGGGACAGGGTAGATCCGCCTATAGCTTTTTGTGTGGTTTCCTTACGGGAATCACAGAGAGTTGGTTGGACTTAGAGGTCTTATTTTCAGGCCATTGGGTCAGCTGATTCTCAGTTTTGAGGGATGGTGTTGCGGGCACTTCACCCTTTTCATTTGGTTTGTATATATTGCCTACGGGCGTTGCACTTTTCTTTCCGTCACTGGAGGTTACTCGTGACGAGGTTGTTACTTACAGCGGGGGCTGTTTATATATTGTATATTAGTTCTATTGCTTTTCGCTTTTGAGTTTTATTTAATTCAGTCTTGACTTAGTTATTATCGAAAAAAAAATATTTCACGTTTTTCCGCATTAAGTTTACTTTTGGTTACTAAAGTGACGCCACCGAAATCGGGGTGTTACATTGTGGTATCAGAGCACGGTCGAGTCTTTCGGGAGTTGTTGGGGAATAAGTCTTCTGTGCTAGGTTGTGTGACTCTGCAAAGAGTGAAAATTGATTGTCTACAAGCGATTTTTCGCTTAAAAATTGATTGAAGTTATTGCTTACTCATATTGTATAGTGATGCTAGATGCTATCTTATGATGAGTACTGACTGTTTGCTTCCTTTAACAGAATATGGTGAATACCAACCAGTTAGCTGAGATGATGGCCACTATGGCCCAAGCCGTTACCGCACAGGCGAATGATAACGCCATGAGGCGTGCTGCTGAAGAAGCACGTGAACAACATCAGCGCCAGAGGGAAATAACTCTGGACCAGAACAAAGGCCTCAATGACTTCAGGAGGCAAAACCCACCAAAGTTCTCTGGTGGTACTGATCCAGACGCCGCGGATCTCTGGATCCAGGAAATCGAGAAGATTTTCGGTGTTCTGCAAACTGTTGAGGGTGCCAAGGTGGGCATGGCGACTTATCTTCTGCTAGGAGATGCTGAATACTGGTGGAAGGGCACCAGGGGAATCATGGAAGCCAACCATGAAGAGATCAACTGGAACTCGTTCCGGACCGCGTTCTTGGAAAAGTATTTTCCGACAAGTGCCCGAGATGAGAGGGAGGCGCAGTTTTTGACACTCCGTCAGGGAGGTATGTCTGTACCGGAATTTGCTTCGAAGCTGGAGTCTTTGGCAAAGCATTTCCAATTCTTTAATGATCATGTTGACGAGCGCTACATGTGCAAGCGCTTCGTGAATGGACTGAGACCCGATATTGAGGACTCAGTGAGGCCGCTGGGAATCATGCGATTCCAATCATTGGTGGAGAAAGCCACGGAAGTGGAGCTGATGAAGAACCGGAGGTTGAACCGGGCTGGAACTGGAGGGCCGATGAGGTCGGGCTCTCAGAATATTCAGAACAGGGGAAGGTTTCAAAACAGGAGGCCATATCAGCGTTCTGCTGGTAGAGGGTTTGCATCAGGATCTTACAAGCCCATGGTGGGTGCTGCTGGTGGTTCTGGGGGTCAGACTCAGAACAGAGAACTGACGTGCTTCAAGTGTGGGAAGCCGGGGCACTTTGCTCGTGCTTGTCCCGACACGAGGCCTCAATGCTTCAATTGCAACAAGTTGGGGCATACTGCTGCTCAGTGCAGGGCACCAAAGGCGGAGCCAACCGTCAACACTGCTCAAGGAAAGCGTCCTGCTGCAAAGGCGAGAGTCTACACCATGGATGGTGAAGATGCTGAGGGGGTAGATGGACTGATTAGAGGCGACTGCGAGATTGACGGTAACCTTCTATCCGTACTTTTTGATTCCGGAGCAACGCATTCATTTATCTCTAGAGATTGTGCAATCAGATTAAGACTTCCTATTACTGCTTTGAGCTTCGATCTGATAGTTGCTACTCCTGCCAAGACTCTACTTGCTAATTCAGCATGCATGTATCGTCCGATAACATATAACAATAGGATCTACCATGCTAACCTAGTATGCCTAACTCTTAAGAACCTAGATGTTATCCTAGGAATGGATTGGTTGTCCCGTTATCATTGTCTTTTGGACTGCAACCGAAAGAGAGTGGTATTTCCTGATTCGGATCTTTCCGAGTATCTATCTGCCAATCACATCAGCGTCGCTTTGAACGAGGGATCTCAGGAGTATTCTGTTTTGCTAAGCTTGGAGAGCAAAGGGAACCCAGAAGTTGGCAGTATTCCAGTGGTGAAAGAATTCACGGATGTTTTTCCTGGCGATGTACCTGGATTGCCGCCTGCGCGCGACATTGAGTTTGCTATAGACATCGTACCGGGAACAGGGCCGATTTTGATTGCACCATATCGTATGGCACCTGCGGAGCTAGTGGAATTGAAGTCCCAACTCGAAGATCTTCTGTCGAAGGGATTCATACGACCAAGCGTTTCACCTTGGGGAGCGCCAGTCTTATTGGTGAAGAAAAAGGACGGGAAGTCGAGATTATGTGTCGACTACCGACAACTGAACAAAGTAACCGTCAAGAATAGGTATCCGTTACCTAGGATTGATGATTTGATGGATCAACTGCGAGGAGCTACAATATTCTCGAAGATCGACCTGAAGTCGGGTTATCATCAAATCAGGGTCAAGACCGAGGATATTCAGAAGACGGCATTCAGAACCCGTTATGGACACTATGAGTACTTAGTGATGCCATTTGGGGTGACAAATTCACCAGCAATATTCATGGCTTACATGAATATGACTTTCCATACATTTTTGGATCGATTCGTCGTGGTGTTTATCGACGATATTCTGATCTATTCAAAGAATGCTGAAGACCATGAGGAGCACTTGCGACAAGTTTTACAAGTGCTGAGGGAGAAGGAGTTGTATGCCAATCCTTCTAAGTGCGAATTTTGGCTCAAAGAGGTAAAATTCTTAGGCCATGTGATCTCTAAGGAGGGGATAGCTGTGGATCCAGCAAAGGTAGAGACCGTATTGTCGTGGGAACGGCCGAAGACAGTGACAGAGATCAGAAGTTTTGTCGGTTTGGCGGGATACTATCGTCGTTTCATCGAGAACTTCGCGAAGATTGTTGGACCTTTGACTCAATTGACGAGGAAGGACCAACCGTTTGCATGGACTGAAGCGTGCGAGATTAGCTTTCAGACGATGAAGGAACGGTTGATGACGTCACCTGTACTCGTCTTACCGCAACCGGAGGAACCTTATGAGGTATACTGTGATGCTTCGCATCAAGGTTTGGGATGTGTGCTGATGCAACATCGGAAGGTGGTTGCTTATGCTTCAAGACAACTGAAGGTGCATGAGAAGAATTATCCGACTCATGACTTGGAACTAGCTGCAATCGTATTTGCGCTGAAGATTTGGAGACATCACTTATATGGATGCAATTTCACCATATTCAGTGATCATAAGAGCTTGAAGTACTTGTTTGAGCAGAAGGAGCTGAACATGAGACAGCGTCGGTGGATGGAATTTCTCAAAGATTACGAGTTCACTCTGCAATATCATCCTGGAAATGCGAATGTTGTTGCTGATGCCTTGAGCAGGAAGATGCACATCTCGTCGATGATGGTGAAGGAGCTGCAACTGCTGGAACAATTTCGAGATATGAGCTTGGATGTGAAATTATCCGAGGGAGAACTGAAGTTTGGGATGATCAGAATTACCAATGGATTGATGGAAGAAATCCGAGACCAACAGTTACAAGATGAGTTTCTGCTCGGGAAAAGGAATTTGGTAAGTCAAGGTAAAGACCCAGAATTCAAGGTAGGAAGTGACAATATCCTACGGTGCAAGGATAGGGTTTGTGTGCCTAACAACCCTGACTTGAGAAGATTGATTATGGATGAAGGTCACAAGAGCAAGTTAAGCATTCATCCTGGAATGAAGAAGATGTACCAGGACTTGAAGGTGAATTTTTGGTGGCCAGGAATGAAAAGACAAGTGGCTGAGTATGTAGCTGCATGTCTGACATGTCAGAAGGCGAAGGTGGAGCATCAGAAGTCTTCAGGTATGCTACAAAGCTTGGATGTGCCAGAATGGAAATGGGATAGCATATCGATGGATTTCGTTGTGGCTTTGCCAAGAACTCAGAAGGGATACGATTCTATTTGGGTAATCGTGGATCGACTGACTAAGTCGGCTCATTTCGTACCGGTGAGGACTACGTACAACGTGGAGAAACTATCAGAGTTATATATAGCGGAGATTGTACGACTTCACGGAGTACCGACAAGTATTGTATCCGATCGAGACCCGAAGTTTACATCACATTTTTGGGGAGCTCTTCAAGAAGCTTTGGGAACGAGGCTGAGACTAAGTTCTGCTTATCATCCGCAGACTGATGGACAGACTGAGAGGACAATCCAGTCGTTGGAGGATTTGCTACGCGCTTGCGTATTAGACAACAAGGGCAGTTGGGATACCTTGTTACCGTTGATTGAGTTCACATACAACAACAGTTTTCATACGAGCATTGGTATGGCACCGTATGAGGCTTTGTATGGCCGCAAGTGTAGAACACCTTTGTGTTGGTACCAAAACGGAGAAAATCTGTTGGTAGGACCGGAACTTCTGCAACAGACCACTGAGAAGATCAAGCAGATCAGAGAGAAGATGAGGACTTCTCAGAGTAGACAGAAGAGTTATGCAGATCAGAGGCGCAGAACTCTGGAGTTCGAAGAAGGAGATCATGTATTTCTGAGAGTTACTCAGACGACGGGTGTTGGTCGAGCAATCAAGTCAAAGAAGCTTACGCCCAAGTTTATTGGACCGTATCAGATCACTCGTCGAATTGGACCAGTCGCTTACCAGATTGCACTACCTCCATTTCTATCAAATATTCATGATGTATTCCACGTGTCACAACTGAGGAAATATATTGCGGATCCGACACATGTTATCGAGCTGGATGACATTGAGTTGAAGGATGATCTGTCTTTCGAGACACCGCCAATTAGCATTGGAGACACCAGGATAAAACAGTTGAGAGGGAAAGAGATCGAGTTAGTGAAGGTCATCTGGAATAAAGACATTGGTGATGCGACATGGGAGCTGAAGGAGAAGATTCAAGAACAGTATCCAGAACTTTTTACTAACCCTTAAGTTTCGAGGTCGAAACTTTCTTTTTGGAGGGTAGTAATGTAAGGCCCGAGTTTTTAAGCTTATGCTAAGTGAATAAACTTCTTATTCACGATTAGGGTTGATGTAATGTGAAGGGAAACCTGAACGAAAGTTTATTAAATGAAATATATTTATGAAGGAGAAAGTTCAGGAAAAGTTCAAGGATTGCATTATGATCGATAAAAGTTATAGCACGATCGTTACACGCTTAAACCTAGGTCAGAAACCCTAGTATATAGCTAATTTTCACTTTTAGGCACGCTGGCAGTTAATTCCAAAAATCTTTAGAGAAATGTTAGAACTTCTCTTTTTCCATATATCACCATCATTTCGAGGCGAAACTCTAGGATCTACGAACGTCCGATTCCAATCATCGGAAGTTTGCCGAAACCGAATCCCTGGTATTTCAAAACCCTAGAATTTCTCGACAATGAAGACTTTATCTATTCAGAGCTTCAAATGAATATTCTACACGCGTACACCCATTTCTCTTGATGATTTCAATCTTTCTTCCGAAGGAAGTTTTCTATTCCGACATTCGATGCAAAAAGCAACTTATCGGGTAAAATAGTTTTATACCGACTATGCATTAGTTGCCAAAAATACAAGGAGACCTCTTTATAGTTTTGGAATTCTTTTGCCAAAACATATCTATTAATTCACGGAGAATGACGCCGGAAAAATCAGATTCGCGAAACTTTCATTTTCCCGCGAATTTCCAACCTTTATATATAGCAAAGAAAGGAAGAAAAACTCAAATTTTCCTCCATTTTCTCTCCTCAAACCCGCGGCCAAGAACAAGGAAGAAGGAAGAAGAATTTTGTTCATCGCTTGCTTGATCGTTGATCCGTTAGTTGCTACTTCAAGGCTTCGAGGTATAGTCGCTAATCCTTACCTCTGATCGCTTTTTCCATAGCTTTTCTGTAGAGTTTTCTGAGTGGATAGTTTATGGGTTTTTGCAAAACTATCCTGAATCTTTCATTTCTGATTCTAAACCTCTTCCTTATGCGCCCAAGATCACTTCTGCCGGGTTAGATTTTCCGTTATGTCGCCGGAATTCCGCCGGAATCAATTTGAACCTAAAATACCCATTTTTGGAGTTTTTGGTGTAAAGCTTCAACCTTTAGGCTGAAAACTATCGCCTTAGCTTAGTGCTAGTAGGATTAGTTGTCATAAACGTCGTTGGTGACGTCCCTGCAAAATTTTATTTTTGGGATTTCAATTTTGAAAATCCTAAGTTAAAAATCATGACCAAAATACCCCTGCGACAGTTTTTGATCCGATAATTTTTCCGAGTTCAGAATACCCTTAGTTACGGCTTATGAAAGCATAGGAACCAAGTTTGATCGAAGAAAAATCGAGTCTCCTAATTACCTAAAGTGGCCGAACCTATTAAAGGGAGAGGAGGAAATTTCCTTTTCCGAAAACTTGTCTTTTCGCGCTAGATTATCGTACCTTAGAGTATAGATTACTTCGAGTAACCTTAGTAAGTATCGATAGCTTAGTTTCCGATAGATTCTGATAGTATTCTGTGATTTTATTGTAAAGGTGCTTTTGAGGATTTCCCCGAGGACCAACACTTTGAGAGCGAGGAAGCACTAGTTGATCATTCTGGAGAACTTTCAGGTGAGGGCTTCTCACTGAATCTCTAGTTAATGCTTAGGGTCGATGTTTCGACATTGTTTACTGTTTATGCACTGGAATTGTGTGTGATTGGAAAATGTTTTCTGAGGCTTCGGCTGACAATGTAGATGATTCATCTACTGAATGTTTTTGAGATTGTCTTACATGCTATGTGCTATGTGGGTAATCTAGGATGTGTGGTGCATGCTTTATATGCTAAGTGCTAAGTGTTTATGATGCGATTTATTGATATATGACATGTTGTTGATTGTGATGATTTAAATATGCTCTGTACTGGAATCTGAGATTCTGAATGGTGAGAATAGCGGGCAGGTCATGCCGATTTTATTTTGAGAGTTTTGAGAAAGTTTGATAGGACGAACGAGGTTCGGGCCTTAATTTTGTTTAGTGGATCGAGACATCCTCTGGAAGCGACTTGGGATTGGGAGATCCTGAAAATGTATAAGACTTGCGATAAGACAAAACAGAATCTATTTTATAAAGAAAATTCATAAGACCTTAAATAACCTCAAAACCTTTAAGTAATGATAACAACCTCGAAGGAAGGCATTGGAAGTCAAATCATAGTTTTGGAAAAACGAGGAGTGTCGTCGGATCCAAGTGTAGCGTTTGTTGTTGTGCTGTTGGAGCAGCGTTTGTTTGTTGTGCTGTTGGAGCAGCGTTTGTTGTTGTGCTGTTGGAGCAGCGTTTGTTGTGGTGCTGTTGGAGCAGCTATGTGTCGTTATGAAGTGTGTCTTTTGGTCGCAGAATCGACTTTACCTTAGGGTAAGCTTTTAGAGACTTTAACTTCCCTAGAACACGTGGCGACGTGTCGAGTGAGGACGGAGACGTCGTTTGACTAATCATTTTGCATACATGCAACATTAATGAGGTATTAACACAGGACGTACTCTGGACCTCGTCGGTTTCCAAAATGGTCATAAGACCCGGAATGCCGTGAAAGAGCGTTTGTAGACGTCTCTTGTAGCAGACCGAAATGGCAGACCTACGGGTTTACTGCTGATCTGACTACCCCTGTTGGAGTAAGAGGCACGCGGGCCGAAATGGCTCCACCGTGGCTGGTGTTAGGGCTGATCCGTTTGATGTCCATCCCTTTCCGGAATGCATGTGGTTGACTGGGTTAACCTGCATACATATCATGCAACATGCATACTAATTTAGTTGTTGAGTGTGATTGGTAATTGTTAAACCTATTTGGAACATGCTATCTGCTATTATTGTGTTTATGTTATTGTGGAACATGCAACCCTAGGAATGACATCTTTAGCTATAAGCCTAAGTGGCTATCTATTATTTGTACCTATTGGGTTTATTATCTACATAGTTCTTTAGAGTTGACCCTCGCGTCTTCTGTGTGTGTTTTGGCGGACAACGCCTTTTGTCAGATGAGTATTGCGGACTGGTTCACCATGGTCCACCCTTCGGGGGGGATTAGGTATGAGATGATCGATCAGGACGACCCCGGGTCGTGGGTGGTTGACCCCGCGAGCCATCGAGCGACGTATTCGGGGCGCATCATGGAGGACCACGTGGACAGTGGAGGACTCTTGAGGTCAGGAGTGTTGAGGCGATGCTCTATCAGCTTCAACTTGCCACCGGGCGTTCACTGCGGACCAGGATTCGGAGGAGCACCGCCGCCACCGTCATCTTCAGAGGAGGAGGATCCCTCAGAGGAGATTCCAGTGGGAGTGCCTTCGGCAGGGTCTAGTGCACCCTCTGTTGCGATCATTGATGATCATGGTTCGGGCCCTAAGCCCGTGAGTCCAGCATCGGAGCGTACTGCGGTTGCGAGGGGAGGACGGATAGGGTTGGTAGACTTGGTCGTTCTGGATTCTGATTCAGACGACGATCATGCTAGCACATAGTTTTGAGTGTTGGTATGAGCTCCTCGAGTTAGGATTAGTGTAGGAGTAGAGTTTTAGCTCTGACAGTCTTGCTTCATTTGTTACTTAGGGGACAGGGTAGATCCGCCTATAGCTTTTTGTGTGGTTTCCTTACGGGAATCACAGAGAGTTGGTTGGACTTAGGAGGTCTTATTTTCAGGCCATTGGGTCAGCTGATTCTCAGTTTTGAGGGATGGTGTTGCGGGCACTTCACCCTTTTCATTTGGTTTGTATATATTGCCTACGGGTGTTGCACTTTTCTTTCCGTCACTGGAGGTTACTCGTGACGAGGTTGTTACTTACAGCGGGGGCTGTTTATATATTGTATATTAGTTCTATTGCTTTTCGCTTTTGGGTTTTATTTAATTCAGTCTTGTCTTAGTTATTATCGAAAAAAAAATATTTCACGTTTTTCCGCATTAAGTTTACTTTTGGTTACTAAAGTGACGCCACCGAAATCGGGGTGTTACAATTATGCTTTTCATCTTGTTTGTTGTTTTCTCATAGTCTTAGCCCCTTTTTTTTAAAAAATAAATAGTTAATTATAATCCTTTTTAGTAGAAACCTTTTCACACCCAAATCATCACATTGTTGTTCCATATATGCATCGTCCCTATCCTCAGTGTCATAGTTCCCTTTCCGGCATGGAAGTATAATGTATAATAAACCAATTGAACCACTAACATTAGGTAAATTTACGAAGCTAAATGAAACAAACAATTTCAAAAGCTTTCATATATACATTGTTTACTTTATGATGCGGTGCTGATGCAAATCTTTATTAAAGAATGAAGAGTACATGCAAGACCTAAAGAAAAAGGATATGACATGACGACGATGACGATAAAATAAAGTTCAAAATAGATGGAAGAAATCTTATCCACATCACTACTTTACACGCCATGTAAGCGAATCAGTGAAGTGGACCAAGGTGTCGATACTGTCGTACGTGAAATTCAACACTAGCAAAAAGCAATGAGAGTCTTCTTATATTAAATTCTCTGATAAGTTTTAAAGAGGTTATCATCATTATCATATTATTCTACTGTTACTTTTAATTTTCTTGAGCAACAATGTTAAATGTAAACCACCACTGCACACTGAGATAAATTTATTATGCATGTTGTCTTTCGTCACAATATTCCACATAATTAGATGAGTTTATCCGATGTACGTGGGCCGCATTATGTAATAAGAGTTCAATTAAAACAGTTAGACGTACGTGATGAGTATAATTTCATACATGGTCTTTAATTTATCCACTAAATTGGGAATTAAACTCGTATTTTTAGGATATCATACATAAATTTAAACCAATGGTAAAAGAATGTTATATAAAGTTAGCTTTGAAAGTATAATTTTTTTAGTTATAGTAATGTATATATAATATAGGTTAAGTTACTCCCGTCTCAGTCGTAATCCACGCATTTACCAACTTAACCACGTCAGTTTTGGCATTTTGCACACAATTGACTAAGGTAGTCAGATCGGGATCTGGATCGTAAGATCCTACGATCTGCAAGGACAAATTCGATCTGAATCGTGACCAGGATCGTAAATCTAGTGGATCGTATTAGGATCGAGATCTTTGAGGTAAGATCTTCGGATCTAGATCCGATCCTTCTTTTAATGGATCAGATTTTAATTGAGTTTTTTTTTAAAATGTTTTTTCTGGTTTGGCCCACTAATTTACCCACTAGTCAATACTCATTTACCCACTCATTCCAAACCCTAGTTCTATTTTGAATTAGAAACATTGAAACGGTGAAACTGAAACAATGTTGTTTATGTTCCCATTGTTGTTTGGTGGTGTAATTGTAACTTGTGCCTTTGCTTGGTGTTGGCATCTCTTAATTTTCTCATGTGCCTCGTCTAGTGTTGTGTTGTGGTTTGTTCTGTGATTCAAGGGCATGATTTTCTTGCTGCATAAGGTCTTTATCTGTTCGTTATGTCCCATTTAATGAGGTTAACATGTATTTTGGTTGGTTTGTTTTATGTTCGTTGCTGCATTAGTACTACTAATTGCTTTTGGGGCTATAGTTTTGTGTCTGCAGCGGGTTTATGATCTCTTGTGTAAAGGGATTGGGGCTTCTGTTTTCTGTTTTTGGGTTTTGCTTTTAAGTAATGACTATGTATTAGTTGGAACTTTTAAAATAATGTGTTCTTAATTTCTTATGGTGAATCAAGAGTAATGTTTTGGATATGTCTTATACTATTAATTAACTTATGGATATATAATTATGTTTTTACTCATATTTTAAGAAACATAAGAACTTGTGTTTCTTATGGTTAATCATGAATAATTTTTGTTCTATATGTGACTTTTTGTATATGTGTATTTTATTAAATACATATTAGCGTTTCTTGTAGGATCTTACGATCCAGATCCCGATCCTGCGATCTTCGATTTTTTGTCCCCCCTCTCGATCCTACGTAGGATCCCGATCCTGAGTACCTTGCAATTGAAAACTTTTTTGGGACAAATTACTGGAGAGATTTGGTGTTAGAAAAATAAAGCATAAATATTTCGCACAATACATTTAGTGGACTCAGGGTTCTCTGTTTTTACTAAAATATTGTAATTAAAATGTAAATTGTAGATTGAATGGCATCATTTTTCGATAAGTAGATCAGATGTTTTTAAGACCAAATGCCATCACTCTATAATAGAAAATCAATTGTTAGTTATGAGACCATCTCCACTAAGGGTTGTTTAACCCAATTGGAGCACTTAAGCAACGTTGCTTATTTTGGAACACCATAGAGCAACATAACATGATAGTTTTTGTTGCTTAAACTTTAGCAACATTTCTTAAATTAGGATTGTCCAACGGGTGGGTTTGGACGGATTCGGGTCCAAATCTGGGTTTAAGTCGAGTGAGAAACAACACCACACTGCAAGGACCGCCACCATCCGCTTAAATTTTTGGTTTTGTCATTTTTCAATTTTTGCGGTTTATGGGTGTATCAGATCGTTCAAATGGTAACCGATTGGAGAAATAAAAAAGAAAAGCAATGAGCATAAAAAGGAGAAGCCACATAATTTTAATGAAATTTTTCATCTTGCAAAACATCATAACATAAACAATAGAACATAGTCATGGTTGAAAGTTTACAGAGTAACAAGAGAATCATCAAGAAATGATAAGTGGAACAATGGAAAATAAAAGAACAAAATCAACAGAAAAAAAATAAAATCAAGAGAAACCTCAACAGAAACAAGAGAAACAAAGTTGTTTATAGCCACAATTGCCTAATTGGAACCACAATTGCCTAATCATGAGGAAGGGTTCATCGCCGTTTACAAATCTTCTCGCAAGCTTCAGAGTTATATTTGCATGTGGAAAAGAGCCAACCGGGATGAGTCAAATTAAGCGCCTGAGAGGGAACCGACCTTCTAGAGTGACGTGTGAGGCATCGTGATGTCCACCGTTCAAAGTTGTATCTTCGTGATTGGGAGAAGAGAAGTTAGAAGACAATGGGTGATTTGGGTCTTGGATCTTGGTGGAGGGTAGAGAAAATAAAAAAGAAGAGAAATAGGTTTTTTGTTTGGGATGTATACATTATAAGCCTGGACTATTTTATTTTATTTTTTTAGTAGAGTCACTTCGGTTGGTTCAGAGTCCAGACCGAACTCGACCGATCCAAACCATGTGAAATCCAATTCGTTCAATCGTGCTACCCGTAAATTGACCCGGTTCGACCGTTTTCACCAAAATAGCCTTTGGTTGGGCTGGTTTCGGTCAGATTGAGCTCATCTGGACAGTCTTAGCTTAAATAAGCAACAATTACTTATTCTCTTTCTTCTTATTTTTTTTTCTATAATATTATATTTTCTCTTTCATTCATGATCTTAAATAGTGTCATGACCTTGAAATAATATAAATGTATGTGATATATATAGTGGGACCCAACCAAAAGTAAAACAAGAAACCGTGGTAGGAGCAAAATCTTATAAGTTGCTTAAATTTTATGTGGCATCTTAGACCCACCAGAATAGTGTTTAAACAACCAAACTAACAACTCATGGTCGGAGATGCTTTGAAAGCTATTTTTTCCTTGTCTGGAGGATATATGCATTGAAATATGGTTATAACCACATAAAACCACCCGAGGAATTGTCCCTTGGGTTATCAATAATTGAAAGAGAAATGTTTTTTTTTTATACTGTTTTTGGCTAAACTTTTATGATTCAACTGTAGTAAAGGAGATGCGAGTTTATCGTCCTTATGTTTATGAGAACACTAGTTTCACCAGTTAAATATTGATCTAAGTAAACAAAAATATAATTGAATGAATTTATTTTTGTGATTTTCTATATAAAGAAAACTGTAAAAGAAGGCAAGTAAAGAAAGTTGACGGGATAACAAAGAAGAAAGTGTAACCAGAAATGCATTCACATAATCCTATTGTTTTTAACTCAAAGTAAATACTTATTTCATTTATGTTCTTGAATTGAAGACTCACGGGAAGGGTAGCCCCCAAAATCCTAAGAAGTTACACATGCGGATGAGTAAAAGTTTGTCATTGGTTCAAATGAGTAAAAGTCCTTTACAATAACCACCCCAACACCTATTTGTAGAGATCTGGTGGGCTTTACACGATATCCTAATGGACTTGTTGGGCCTCTCTATTCTAGGCCCAACTCTCGCTTCAAGTGAGCAATCTAGGCAAAATAAAGACCCGCTCTGCCAGGCTATCCTCTGGCGAGCGCTGCGTACTTGGACCCACGTCCCCAAAAGGAATATTATAGCTCAATTCTCTGTCAAAGACATTCCCAATGACCAATCTATCCTAAGACAATGTATCACAGGCTTACAAATTCACGTTGTCACCCCAAAAATTCGTGTCAGGACTCAGAACCCACATGCCACATGAAAATCTACTATTGTTCCTTCCCAATATATTTTCAACTTAAGACAACTTGTTCATTTAGTGACTTTTCTCTTGGACCGGACCCAAACCAACCTCTCGATCTAATATTAGTTCATTGAAATCTAACATGGATCAATTTAAATTTGAAGTTCAGAAAGTAAAATTTTAACACATATTGTTGCGACCTAAGACATAAGCATCCTACTTTAATTGAACTAAGTATGAACCAACTCATATTAATCTTTCGATTTATCCATAAATTAGTGAAGATCTTTGATTATTAATTTATTGGTTAGAAGCATGAAGCGCAAAAAGAAACACCATACATGAAAGATTTTTCTTTTCATCAATGAATGAGTTTACAACAAATCAAAGAATTAAGTTACAATAATTTGAATACAAAAATAGAAAATAACACATACGAGGAAAAATAGAGGAATAACTAAAACTCAAGAGCATAAGAGATGACCAAAGCTATGGAAGCGTTTCATAACCTCCAGGAGGTTGTCATAGTCCTCCCACGGCTTCCGCCAACGTCTTGAAGATCCAATCCATCCAACCTTAGCCCATGGATCCTCCTTGAGTGAGCTTAGCTCTCACACTTTGTCTTGGGAGAAAAAGGGTGAAAGGGTCCCCCAAAAGTATAATTTCTTGGAATAAATAGAAGATTTTTCAAAGCTTGTTGGGCTTAATTATAAGCCTAATCACATCTACCTTAAGCAAAAACATTACTTCAAACCAAGATAACATGTTTGGCTTAAGCACAACCAGATCTGGCTTATGCTAGATTTCCACCATCAGACTCTTGCTTCTTTGCTTCTTTTTGGCTTAAGCCATACTTTCTTAAAAATTTACTTTTTTTTCTATGCCAAGCTCTGTCTTAATCTAAATTCTTCAAATTTGAACTTCTTTTTTCTCCGGTGAATCTCCAATGTTGAAATTCAAGAGTTCGCCCTTAGGATGTGGATGATGAACCTCGACCTTTTCATTTGAATCCACTCTTGGATCAAATTCTGTTATAACTACACTTCCACAACCACTCATAATATTTTTTGGAGTCGATTTGATCTTCTTTATCATTCTCTGTTAGAAGTCCTACATTGGCTAGAGGTAGAGCATAAATAGCTTTTATAAAGGTGGTTCAAACCTCAACTCTTGAGCTAGCTTTTGTGGTTGAGTATAGGTCTCACAATTTATAATATGGTATCAGAGTCTATCCAAGATCCATTTGTTGTTTGTTGTGGAGACCTCCTATTTGGGTCACTCGTTGTTGTTGATTCTACGTTTCCAGTTTTGTTCAGTCCTGGACGTGAGGGAGTGTGTTAGAAGTCTCACATTAGCTAGAGATAAATCATAGATAACCTTTATAAAAGTAGTGCAAACTTTAACTCTTGAGCTAACTTTTATGGTTGAGTGTAGACCTCCCAATTACTAATACTCTCTCCTTCCTTTATATTTTTTAGGTCGAATTGCAATGACTCCTCGCCATTTCCTGGTTCCCTTTTATGAAAATCAGTTTCGGATGTCGCAAACAAATAATTAGTTTCATTAGGGAATTTTGAATGGACATCACTAATATTCTGAGACCATTTAGAGATGGACTTCCAAGAATTATGTTTTATGTTGATGAGGTATCTTAAAAAAAACACATACATGTACGGATGGTTTTGTTAACCTACCATGTCCCCTGGGTCATTTTGGACATCACATACCCCATCAGAGTTATCTAAATCACATGAAAAACCGATTAAATTGGTCAATATTAAAACCAAATCATGATTCCAAAGCTGCGAAACAATTGTAACATTATGTTGGTAGAACTCCTTGGATCTACCAAAATTCTTTGTATAAGTTAGCTATCATAGCTGAGATCACTATAGGTGATTTTTAATCCACTCCATCATTTTCACTCTCTTCTTCTCATAAAGTTATGATGGAATCACTCATTGGATTTGCATAATAATTCAGTTGATATATAGATCTGATCATTGTCTTTGGTGCATGGTGAATTGTTGAACAAACTGAAAGGAAAATTCATACCACTCTTTGCGTTATTGAAGAGAAAGATATTTGAACCAAAGTAAAGCATCTCCTTCCAACGTTAGCGGAAAAGCTTCGCAGGATGTCAAGCCTGAAAAGAATCTATATCTATTTGCTCTTGCAAACTTAACGGAAGATCCAAAGTAGGAACCTCCCCATAAAAAAGAAGCATGCATGATTGTCTTCAGGTCACAAAGAGAGCAAAGGACAAACTCTTGCTGGAGATTTTCTTGATTCATATGGGTAATATCGTGACCTCATTTTTGTTTTCTTGAATTTGAACTAGTTGATTCTCTCAATCTTCAGTGGTGGTATACAATTATAGGTGGATCTTCCCGCACATTGGTGTGGTGTCGACACGAAGGGGAGGTACCTGTAAAGACATTCTGATGCTCAAGTCAGTACAAGAGTGTAGAAAAAGAAGTTCAAAGTCATAGAAGAACAATGAATTACAAAAATACATAATGCTTATACTTAATGGACGAGATCAAGCTTGTATCTTAGGCATGGTGAGAGTTGTAATTGAGGCGTTAAACCTTAAAACAAGTGTTTGTGTTTGACTTTCGTGATGATGACTACATTAAGCAGTCTCACAATTGTTTAATAAATGTGGTAGCTTTGTTCCGCTCAGCTATCTGTTGGATAAGATGAATCTCTATTGATAATTTTAACTTTACCAACCCAATGTTCACTTAGTTGTGAGTCTTTTAAGCCATGTATAACGATAACGACAGTGAACTTTGTAATCATTCGGGTCGGGTGAACAATTACTTTTGAATGTGTGGATCTTAAATACTCCACG
Source organism: Lotus japonicus (assembly GCF_012489685.1). Taxonomy (NCBI): domain Eukaryota; kingdom Viridiplantae; phylum Streptophyta; class Magnoliopsida; order Fabales; family Fabaceae; genus Lotus; species Lotus japonicus. The sequence continues at coordinate 18,789,396 of NC_080044.1, forward strand.
ACATATTTAGTTCATATTTGGCTTAATTGCACTTTTCGTCCCTGATCTTTAACCCTTGTGCAATTTTGATCCCCTTTGTTTAAAATGAGCGATTTTGGTACACCAAAGATAAAAACGTAACAATTTAGTCCTTCCGTTAGTTCTCCGTTAAAATTGACTTACGTGGCGTTTATTAGTGACGTGTCACTGTTGAGGCGAGTAAGGGTCGCGACCTTCCAGGCGACAGTGGTGTGCGACCTGACAGAGAGCTTTTGCTTTTGTCGGTTGAGGCGAGTAAGGGTCGCGAACATGGAAAGCGAAACATGGCAATTGTGGTTCGATTTGGGAATGAAGTGGAGAATAGAGAATGGAAGGTTGAAGAAGATGATATTTGGGTTTTTCTGGGTGTGATTGGAAGAAGAAGAAGATGATGGAGGAGAAGGAGGCTGGACTTTGGTGAAGATTAATTAATTTAATCACTTTTTTTAGGAAAATTCAATCAACTTAATTAAACTACAATTTTTTTACGGTAATTAGACTATAATTAAACAAAGAGGAAAATTGCAATTTAGTGGCGAACAGGTGATATTTTATGTTTTATTTTGTTTTTCTCATTTTATTTTGTTTTTATTGTTTTAATTTTATGATGTGGCTTTCTTGGTGGTGAAAATAGCAATTCCACACCATTTAGGACGTCCACATAAGCTAACACCGTTAGCAATTTAACGACATACTAACGGAATGACCCAATTGTCACGTTTTAATTTTTTTGTGTACCAAAATCGCTCATTTTAAATAAAAGGGATTAAAATTGCATAAGGGTTAAAGATCAGGGACGAAAAGTGCAATTAAGCCTTTATATTTCTAGCTAGTTCACAAATTACAATCAAATTAAGGCAATTAACTTGGCAGCCTTGGGACCAAACATGAAATGGGGCTGCTATTGTCTTTGTCTTTTGTTTGTTTTAAGGAGTGGTCAAGAATTTGCAGCGACCCACGGACACGTCAACGGTCACCACAACAAATCTTTGTTGGTCGACACGTCGAGTGTTTCCAGTTATATGTCAACACCACAGCACTGGGTTTTCATCTTGCTGCTCATCCAATTGTTGTTTTCCCTTCATGTCTATCCTTTTTGGGCAAAGAAACAAATAATTTTTCTATAAAGAAAATATGATGTTCAATTGTTTCAAAAAGAAAAAACGCATTAAGAACAATGAAGCTAATTAACATGTTATTTGAAAGAGACAATTTGAACTGAAGAAAGGTATATTGTGAAAGGAATATATAGCTCCTCTTTATTTGTGTGTCAGTGTTACTGGTCCAATTTATTGGTATCCCTCTTGATCAAATTAGGTAATTTAGTTGTCGCAAAGACATATAACTGTATATAGTCCTTCTTTAGGAAATAGGACTTTATGTTAATTTTACCAGCACATTTTTCTTTGGTGAGTATAGGCAAGCCAAAGAGGTGGATGGCAGCGGAATTTTGCGTCACTTGTTGGATCAAAGATCTCTGGTAAAAGTAAAAGGTTAATTTTTTATTCCACTAGTGAAATGTTCTTAGGTAAATAAACTTTTACTCCCTGCACGATACATCATTTTGTTTTTTTTTTAAAATATTTTTTTTAACATCCTCCCAAAATTGTATGTTTTATTTTTAGTTCTTGCCTTCACATTTTTCATCCAATCTAACTTAGAATAAACACAATTAATGTAAGAGTATAAATGAATACACACAATAATCATTTAATACAATAACTATTTAACTCATACCAGGTGTAATTCCATATAGATTTGATGAAAAATGTGATAGTAAGGACTAAAAACAAAATGTATAGTTTTGGGAGGATGTTAAACAAAATATTTTCCAGTGATAAAAAACAAAAATGATGTATTATACAGAGACTAAGGTAGTGTTTGGCCCAGCTTCATTTTAACTTTTAAGTAAAAGTTGGGCCAAACACAATTTTTAATAAGATCTTAAAAATTAAGTTACTTATTTTTTTACAAATAAATATAAAAAAGTAGCTTTTAAGGAAAAAGTTAAAAAATTGAGCTTTTTTCTAATAAGCGGTTGAGACTGTTAACCCTTGTTTTCATGTTGCAACACATTCTCATCGTTCTCTTCTTTTATTTTCCTCTCCACGTTGCTGTTTCCTCATGTTTTTTCCAGGCTTTGTTTTCTCTTTCTCTTTCTTTGTTTCCTTCTCTTTACTTTTTACTGCTTCTCTTTCAATCTAAATTTACCACAACCATACAAGAAAACTGAACTGTGTGATGAGAAAACCCTAAACAATTGAAAACCTAAAATATGAACTTTTTAATTGATGGTAATCACGATGCTCCTGCTCTGTTTCTCGCCTATTCTGGCTCGCGATTGGAAGGGGGTTGCTTGGAGGCTCTGTTTGCTTCGTCTTATTGTATTGGTATGGTGTTCATGCTCGGTTGCTCTCTGTTCTTTCTAGTAACTTTTAAATGATTAAATTGATAAATAATGTTTTTTAGAGAAGTTTTATTTTATTTAAAAAAAAGGGACACGACATCGTTCAAGGCCAGTCCCCTAAACCCTGTTCTCGTCATTCCCCCAGACTCCTTGGCCTCTTAAGCAACTTCATCTTTTTTTTAAAGCCAAACAATTTTTAAAACTAGTAATTAAAAAATATTTTGCCAAACAGTTTTTAACTTAAAAGTAACTTTTAAGCTATCAAAAAATGAAAACTGACAAACAGCTTCTGCCTTTTTTTTAAAGCTCTTATTTTGAACTTAAACTTAAAAGTAACTTAAATGCTGTAAAAAAGTTGGGCCAAACGCTATCTAAAAGTTTGTTTAAGCCTTAAAATATATGAATAGGGTAGTTATAAATCACTACAAGAAAAATGTAAATTAGTATCAATTTACAAGGCAAAAGATAAAGATGATGCTTTAACTGATTTATTATTGGTTAATTGTTGATGTTAGGACCTGCGTTAAATAGTTTGAAGCTAACACTTAGTGTCGGTCTTGACGGTCAACACTAGGTGGTTCATCCAACTGATCTAAACCAACGTGACGCACTTATTGTCATTGACTCATGGCCAACGCTAAATCATAATTATTAGCGTTGGTCGTATAGGTTGATGCTACTATTATCCTTTTAACGTTGGCCAAGGCTGATGCTAACGTTCGAATTATTTTCACCACATAAGCACCAAAATCAAGTTTAGATTGATAAATTTCAAATTCCAACTCTTGTTTGCTTCCCAATTGTTATTCGAGTGAATTATTTTGACATTAAGCTATATATACATGCTCGCTCTTTGTCAACGAGTACCATGTATAAGGCTTCAAATTCGGTCGTGTAGCTTGGCTTTGTGATCACTTCCATTTCCATGTCCAATATGTGTAAAATGGTAAATGAGGGCCGAGAATGGAGAAATAACAATGACCAAAGAGTCCATCTATTGATAAGTGTCAATTTTACCAGATTTCAATGAGCAATTTATGCATTTATCTTTATGAATTCATGAAAATTTTTGTTCAATCTTATATCTTTTGATTAGATCTTATTGATAGTGAAATTTATGCTAGAATGTATTTAAGTTTGATTACAATCTCAACTAGTGATGTAGGATGGAAGATTCAAGCAAAAGGACAAGATTTGACAAGAGAAATGAAGGTTCAAGGTGTTTAGACCGCTGGGCGGTTCTCAGATGTCGTTGATCGGTCTAGGTGGTTCAAGAAACCCTAGTTTGAAGGAAAAGGGGGCGTTAGGCGGCCCAAACAGAGCGTTGGGCGCCCATACACTGTAAAGTTGACTACAAAAGCTATTTTTTAGCTATTTCTTGAGATAACTCGACTTTTAGAATAAAAGCTTGGGAGAAAATAGAGAGAGCTCGATCCAAGGAGGAAAGATAGAAACTTTTTTTCGATACACAGTGTATTTTCTCCATTGTTTTAACAAAAAGTTTAATCGCTTTTCTTATGATTTTTTGAAATTATAAATACATCGAACAAACAACTCTTATTTCTCACCCTTGCATTAACAAATCAGTGGATTTTAGTCATAAACAACACAATCCTTGTGGTTCGATATTTTTTTACTACTTCGGGTAATTTTACTCACTACATAAGGGAAATTAACAGGGGTATGGCAGCGAAGGGAGAGATGTAATGGTTTGAGGGAGTACTGAGTGAAATTGAGCACTTGATTGAGGGAGTTAGGGAGTGGTTCTGGGGGCAGTGTATCTTGTGGCAATGGGTGAAGTGAGAGGGGGGTGAGGATTTGAGGGAGTGAAAGGGCTAGTATGAACTGAGGGGTTGAGAAACCTTAGCTGATGCAAACCTATCAAAAAACCTTAGCTGAAGCAAACCTGAGCCACGAGATGGACTCAGTTACAATCTACTTTAAAGTCGGCCATAACCAACGCTAAGAAGATCGATGAATATAGCGTTCGCTAAATTAGACGTTAATTATCAGTAGGCGGATCGCTAACTTAGTTAGTGGTGTTAGCATTCGTCTCAACTGACGCAAATTGTCGATAAGTCTTTCTTTTTTTGAAGAATAATTGTCGATAAGTCAATACTAACTTTAATTAATTTATTTTTTATTCTTTGTTTCAGGCACATCACCACTAAAAAATGAAAATTATCATTGGTGTGAGTGCCGAGACTAGGTTTTCACTCTTAAGATAATTTTTTATTGTAGTCTACACACGGTAAATTCACCCATGCAAGAGAGATTGTAATAGAAAAGAAAAAAAAAATTGATAGGATGGATCATGTGTTAGGAAAAAAAAAAGTAAATAGATAAAATGACAAAAGGTTAATAAATCAGTTTTTCTCATTTGCATCCGCCAAAATTTGGTAGGCGTCATATTCAAGAACTAACAGCATATTGCCACTTCATTCAGCTCCAGCAGGACACACATACTTTGCAGCACTAGTTTATTTAACTGACACCAACGATTTTCCTTTTTCATCCCGACTCCCCTTTTTTTTTGTTGCCTCGGAAAATAATCCCCACTCTGTTAAGCCATTAACTAACAAATAAACAAAATATACTTCGTCATTTCAAAAAAAGACAGGTATCCTAAAAAAAACTAATGAATCATACACGTTTTGAATTTATCTCACACCAAAAAAATATGAATTGATCAGAGAAAAATATGATAGATGATGTGTTAGAAATGCAAAAAGAGATAAAAATAAAAGTAAGGGAAAATAAAATGATTAAATTAAAGAGAAATCTTAATAATATATAAGGCTCATCTACCAAAGTGGGTCATATTTCAACTTAAATGCCACATGTATTTATTTTATTGGTTGTTACAATGATTTTCCAAATGTCATCTTCTGATTGATCCACATTGATGACTTCTCATTAGTTCAAATTGATGACTCAATAAATCTTAATAATATATAAGGCTCATCTACCAAAGTGGGTCATATTTCAACTTAAATGTCACATGTATTTATTTTATTGGTTGTTACAATGATTTTCCAAATGTCATCTTCTGATTGATCCACATTGATGACTTCTCATTGGTTCAAATTGATGACTCAATAAATCAATCAATAAATTCAAAATTAAAATCATTCAATCAATAAATTTTGAAATTCAAAAGTTAAAATATGTTTAATTAGGAATTAGCCAATCTTAATCTGATATTGGAAAAGTAAGCCATAGCTACATGAAGACATTTATGGATAACAAATTAAATGAGGGTAACCAATAAAAATTACGGATAATGAAATTAAATTGGAAAAGATAATTAAAAAAAGTTGATACGCATGATAAATAAAAAGTGATGCTGAATTCTGAAAGGCTATGCATGAGAAATCAGAGACACTCAATGCAGTAACTAGGATTAGAAAACCAATCATAGAATGAAAAATGAAAGTTGGGGCACCTTGCCTTCAGCCAGTTCCAGATGAGATCATGATATCTCCGGCCAAAAACATTTCAAGCATTTTCCCACTGTCATAATATCATGATATATTGATATTGATAGCTTTAGTCATAATATTACTATTTTTTATTAGCTTTAGTCTGATGGTTCGAGATGTCAAATAACCACTTAATTTCAAAAGCTTAAGCTGTTGGGTAAGGGTCACTTTAATGGTTTTATAATATATTCTAACATGCCTCCTCACGCAACAGCCCTTTGGGCTTGAAGCGTGGATACCCGCCTACCATGTGCTTAATTAAATCCCACTTTTAATTAGAAAGTGAGAGGAGCAAGGATCGATTTCTAGACCGCTCGACCATAGAGGTTCTGATACCATGTCAAATAACCACTTAATTCCAAAAGCTTAAGCTGTTGGGTAATGGTCACTTTAATGATTTTATATTATATTATAACCGGAGATACTCTTAAATATGCTCACCCCACACATCCATAGCCACTACAACACAACCTATTACCAAGAAAAAAATGCTAAAAACATATCAAAGTAAAACCAGTCGTACTTTTTAATTTTAAAAATACGTGTTTATACATTGAAACAAAGAACATGAGAAACCCAAATTCATCAAACTCACTCCATGTATAATGTCCTAAACATGTAACAGTCCCTACCAAAATTCCGAAAATGGTAGAAACTTAACTATGTCTGGTTTTTTTAATAAAAAAAATGATCACATGTTTTCTTTTTTTTTTTCTAAAAAAAATATATTGATAATAGTGCAAAATCTATGAGAAAAACTCTCTCATGAGATAAGAATAAAACACTAAAAAAAACCCCTCTAAAATCTAAAGAATGTGCCTCATAATACATGTCTTCGTTTCTAATTTGCTATCATAATATTCTGAAATTCTAACTGCAATCAACATATGCCTATAATGAATTTATAAGGTTGAAATGGAGTAGGATCAGTGAAGTATTGAGATGGATGTGATGTGGAATACAGATGTAGCTCAAATAATAACATAATACATTATTACTATACGGTCAACACCTTACAAGAGATGTTATCAGAGAATATGGGAAACCCATATTATCAGACTCACTCTTTTAGTTCTCTCTAACTCATTTGCGTATTTAATTGAAAGAATATAGAATTTTTAATTTTGAATAACTTGGAAAAAAAGGAACCTGCAATGCAGCAAACAACCTTCTACCTTAAGACATATAAAAGCTCTGAGAAAAAAGAATAGGCATGCTTTTGAACCAGCCATTACTATAAATCAGATGAATAAAAATAGTGTGTAAGGTAGATCACCATCATCGGTTCTTTTGACCAGTTAGTCGAAATGTTACTTACAGTAAAGAACTCCCTCAAAAGAGTTAAAGTTGCTAAGCTACTGGAAAAATTTTGACTTCTTTTTTGTCAGAATCACATCTAATTCAGTTTTGTAGAACAAGTTAATAGGTACACAAGCAGCCACATAACTCAGGATGGTGCCCCAGTTTCAACACAAGAACTATCTACTAATACGACGATTCGTCTCTCTCATCTTAGACAGTGTAATTAAATTTTGAACATGTATTCCATTTTTAATTGTAGCAAACTTGCATGCTTTAAATTGATTAATGTTAGCTACTTGCCTAATTTAAGGTATTCGAACTGGAGATTCATCTTCAACCGCAGCAATTTATGGATCTAGGATTTCACTTCAACTACTTCAAAGCGAAGTAAGTTTGTTTGCACATATTGGGCGATTTCATTTAAATTTTTCACGTTTTAACTAGAGATACGTCTGCTTTTGGAAAAAAATTAAAGCGGAAAACATGATTAATTTTTGCTTCTAATTTATTGTTCAAAACTCAATGGCAAGGGAAGCCAATGCCTACAACAATAACAATTCATTGCCCATTACCAATAACCCTTCACGTGCACAATCAAGGAATGCTCTATCTACTTCATGTAACGGAAATAGTTACAAGAATTGTTGTATCTTTATATTTAAAATTTGGTTCGGTTAAAATAATTACACGCTTTCAAACATATAAGGATCAAGAAAACGGAAAGTACCGCAAAAGGAGAATGAGACACCATCTTTGTCTAATCAAACCCGTAGAGGGAAGACAAAGATCATTCACAAGAGAATCATCACATCTATTGCTGAGACTCAATCAACGTTTCAAAATAACATTGACAAACATGTTCATTCCAGCGCTATTTCAGGTGTTCTTTATCCATAAATCGATGTACGATCTTAATGCCTAAATATAGGATCTTTATGCTTAAACATCGCATTGCAGACGATCTTACTCATGCCTACAACCCTATTCATTCCAAAGGAGAAATTGATGGTATTTCATATTTTGTTTTCATATTTTAAAAACGCTATCTCAGGTTGGGCTCTTCCTTCCGAGGCCCGTCTTCACTCATGGCCAGTTATATGTAGCTCTCTCTAGAGTACGCTCAAGTCATGAGACGGGCAAACAACAGACCAGCACTGTAAATGTAGTGTTGAAGGAAGTTTTAGGAAATGTTTGATGTATACAACACAATTTCATTTATTTATTCAATTTTTCTCTTCAGATATTTTCATGCGGCCGACTTATACACGAATAATTTATTTATAGCTAAAAAATTTTCGGTCTGAAAATTCCGTGCAACACACGGGTTATCGCACTAGTATAATAGAAGCGTGAAAAACTATTAGAAAAACATAACAATAGAAATTAGGCAGGTGACATAAGACTTCACTTCACATTCCCCTCATTCCAAAAAAAAAAAAAGTTCGCGACACTTCAATATATACTGATGCAAGAGCTAGCATTCAAATTCCCCCACCACAGCAGCCTCTCTCTAAATCACTCCTCTGCTCCTTCTCTTAATCCCTTCACTCTTTGAATGTGCTAGTACACATTCTATTTCCGTGCCATCTCCAAATTATTGCTCCATCCACGCAAAAACACAAACAGAAATTAACCATAAAAATGTCTCTATTCTCTTATTGCACACATTGCCCTCAAAGATTCATCATTTTCCTACTCATCCTGGCTTTTAAAGGTAATTTTTTTTTACATAATTGCTCTCACAATTTTAACATGAGTGTGGTGAAAACAAAAGTCTCACTAAGAATGCGACTGCTAAGATTGAATTCTTGATTAAGGATTCAAACAGTCACTTTTAACCACGCTAAACGATAGTTGTATATTCAATTGTATGTACATAAAAATTGAAGTGTGGTTACTCTATTATTGATCAATTTTGTGTTATTTTCAAACAAAAGAAGAATTGTTAAATCAGAACAAAACAAACTTCATTACTTCACACTGATTGCTCTGTATTTTTTTCAAATGCAGGGGTTCGAATTTCAGGGACAACATTCACATTCGTGAACAAATGTGACCACACAGTGTGGCCAGGGATTCTCGGAAAACCGGACCTCGAAACCACCGGCTTCGAGCTGAAACGGGGAAACACGCGCACCATTCCGGCGCCGGCAGGGTGGTCAGGAAGATTCTGGGCCAGAACCGGCTGCAAATTCGACGATTCCGGCCACGGAGCCTGCACCACTGGCGACTGCGGCTCCGGCGAGATAAACTGCAACGGCAACGGCGCAGCACCGCCGGCGACGCTAGCGGAGTTCACCCTGGGACAAACCGGTTCCCAGGACTACTACGACGTGAGCCTCGTCGACGGTTACAATCTCCCGATGGTGGTGGAGGCCAGCGGCGGTTCGGGCTCCTGCGCCGCAACCGGTTGTGGAGCGGATCTTAACCGGCGGTGTCCGGCGGAGTTGAGGGTGGATGGCGGTGACGCGTGCCAGAGTGCTTGCCGCGCGTTTGGGACGCCGGAGTATTGTTGCAGCGGCGCGTTTGGTTCACCTTCGACGTGCGCGCCTTCGGTTTACTCGCAGATGTTCAAGTCTGCGTGTCCAAAATCTTATAGCTATGCGTATGATGATGCTACCAGCACTTTTACTTGTGCTGCAGCTGATTATACAGTCACATTTTGCCCTTCTTCTCCAAGGTAAAGATTTAGAACATTGAAAAAAATATCAAAATACTTTATGAAGTTTTTTTACTCACAATTCTTAGTAGTCAAACCTAAGAGTGCAATGGGTAAAATCGTTTGCATACAACTAAAATACGGATTTTAAGTGACAAAATAAATTTGCCGTCACAATCTACTGAAATTATGCGTAATCGCTTCGATTGCTCCTAGAAAAAGATATAAGAAAAAAAAACAGAACAGTAAAAGAATTCTTGATGGAATTGGTTTAGAGTGGGTTAAAAGTTAAGAATGATTATTGCATGGTGATTGGTGAATGATGTGATAACTATTCATTCCAAAAGTCAATAATAGACTAAAGTGGGGACAAAATTGAACCATGATATTCTCAAATTTGAATCTACATGCTTCTTCTGCTTCTCATTTACAAAAGGAAAGAAAACTAAAAATGAAATGTAATTATTTGTTTGTTTAGTAAAAAATGCATTTTTTCTTTTTTATAACCAATTAAGAAAGTATTAAATTATGGATAAGATATAATGCCAATGGAAGCTATTTGGTGTTGTGCAGTTTGAAGTCTTTAATGGAATCAGGGCCAGGATCATCAGTTGAGCAGGCTGCAGCAGCTACTTCTTCATGGATAGCCAGTTTGGCCACAGGAGCCTCCAACAGAAGCCAAGCGTTTTCAGTTTCCAACTCTGCATTTTTTGTGGCTCTCACTTTCATTCTTTCCAATTTACTTTCTGAGTGTCCTTAATTTCAGAGTGGCATCTGAATTGCATTGCATTTCTCACACCCTCATCTTCCTCCTTCAACAGACATAGAAAAACTTAAGATCAGAGACAGTAATTTGGTGTTGATAACATTTGCATTGTTGCAGTTTTTTTTTTCTGGTTTGTACACGGTTCATTGACAAATGACAAGTGGGGTTTATTGTAGAATGTGAAGGACATTTCCTTCATTGACATGTAAAGAATAACATGGTCATTTAAATTAATGAGTATTGAGGCCCATTACCAATTTTGCTGACTCACTCTCACTACCAAATTGCAAGAAAGGCACTCCTATTTGTAATGTCTAACAACAGAAACAAAAAAAAAAATAAAAGGTGGCAAAGACAGAAAAGGAAATGAAAAAAATCAATTAAAAAAGGCTTAATCAAGTTTTTGGTCCTCAACCTTTGCCATAAATATGGCTTTAGTCCCTCGCCGGAGTAAAGGTGGGGATTCGTCCCCAGTTTTTTGCAAAATGATTGGCTTTGGTCCTTCCGGCCGGCTAGGTCAACGCCGGAGCTCCGGGAGCTGATGTGGCCTTGCCACGTCAATTAATGAGTCCAGTTGGCTTTTTTCTTTTCTTTTTCATTTAAAAAAATTAAGAAACCCATAACAACATTAATTCTTAAATCCCTAATTAACAAAATCTAATCCCTAATTAACAATTCCTTAAATTACTACTAAATCTGAACCAGACAAAATCTCTAATTTAAATCCAGATTCAATCACTTTATTAAACCCTTTCATCATCCCTTTTCATCATTCATATGCGTTTTCTCACAACATTTTCTCACAACAAACCTAAGCACTGGCTCATGGTAAGTTATTGGCAAGCTGATTCAGAATTCATTTACACCCTTGATTCAGAATTCTTGAAGTACATACACTCTTCCAGAAAAACCACCACCCCCAAAATCACCCAATAAAACCCAAAATCAACAACCCAGAAAACTCACCACCACTCCCAAAATGCAGATCTGAGGAAGAAGCCACCAATAGCCACCACACTCTTCTCCCCTCCACGTCACGATTTCCCCCTTCATTCGGACCCATCAACCTCCATCGAACCTACATATCCAAGACCACCGCAACCACCCCCTTTCTAGAGGATGAATGTTTTGGAAATAATTTAAATAAAAAGATTGTGATGTTTGGAGAATGAATGTTCTAGAAATAATTTGAAGACGATGGTGGCAGGATGTTTGGGGAAAATGAAGAACCTAATTAATCTGTGTTTTCTGGGTAAAATGATGAAGATGAGGATAAAAGTTTTTGAAGAAGATGAACATTCATCATTTTCTAGAGTTTTGTTTTTTAATTATTTTTTTATTAATTTAGGGTGTTTAATTAGTGTGTCTTAATATTTTTATTTTCTAATGAAAAAGGAAAAATAAAATCCAGCGAGACTCATTAATTGACGTGGCAAAAGCCACGTCAGCTCCCGGAGCTCTGGCGTTCCGGCGTTGACCCAACCGACCGGAAGGACCAAAGCCAATTATTTTGCCAAAAACTGGGGACCAATCCCCACCTTTACTCCGACGAGGGACTAAAGCCATATTTATGACAAAAGTTGGGGACCAAAAACTGGATTAAGCCATTAAAAAATAATAAAGAAAGAGTCACACGTGACATGCTAAGATTTTCAATAGCAAAAAGAATTAGCCATAAATGGTTACAACTTGTACGTACCCCTCCTTTCTGAGTCATATCATATCATATACATGTTAAAGCAATCAATAATTGATCAATGGATTGATAGTAACTAGCCCTGGGGAGTGTAAAATTTCGAAAACAAAACTTTTAACTAGGTATTATAGCCAAACAGGTACTTATGAGATTAATTCATTCTCTCACGATCAATAACTTCATCTGGATTCTGGTAATAAAGTTTTAGAAGAGAAATCACTCATTCTTAAAACTATTATTCTTAAGACTAAAGAGTCTAAGAAAGCACTTCATTCCGGGTTTTCTTGTAGCTGCTGGATTCTCCAAATTTCAATTATAAGACTTAAAGAAGATATCATTATTAGAGATTTCTGGGAAATCTGATTTGCCAGGAAATATTGCTTTAAAACTTTGGGGTGAAAGTTGGGTTGATTAATCTAATCTCATCGTACGTAGAAAAAGTTGACACGGTGTTATTGGCAGAGAAGAATATGATGTATATGATATTACAAATAAATATAATGATGGGATAATGTATTTTGTAACCCTTTTATCATGAAATGTCATCACTACATTATTTAATTTCAACGGAGGTGACGAAAAGGTTAAAGGGAAAAATTGAGATTGAAAGCTGAAAATGAAAATTTGCGAGTGCCGCTTTTGTATCTTTTTTAGGATTAAGACTGTTATTAAATTATATACCGGGTGATTGGTAAATATCCAATATTTATTAGGCTCATATTTAATTTATATAGAAATTTTCCCTTTTATTTTTAATATACTATTAATAGTTCGTATTAGTCTAGTAGTAACTAAGTTTTTTTATAGTAGGCAAGTTAGATCTTATAAGGATGACAACACCAAAAAAAAAATTTGGTGTTTTTGAACGATGACAACATTCATTAAAGACAAAACAAAAATATTCAACAACTTATATACTTGTTCAACTCATGAAAAATTAAGAACCGGTGGTTTGTTTGATTACTACTATTTTGTAAGAAAAAAATTAATTTGAAAAGTTGTTTAGTATCAATAGTTTATTTAAAAAAACTATAATTCCAAAAGATCTTAGACATGTTTTTTTTTTGTTTTAATTTTTAAATCACAAGTCTTTCAGTTTTGAAAAACACACGGCTCTAATTATTTTTGTTGTCTTTTAAAAAAATAAGTTAAATTATTATCTTTAAATAGTTTCTCAATTCATAAATCTATGGATGTTTGTGTTTGGTTGGTTTGAGTTTTTTATTACAAGCATAAGTCTAAAGAAATAGCAAACTAAGAAACATCATCAAGGAATAAAGCCAGGATTACAAACGAAGGAAAAAGCCTCCAAACACGAGGAGGAGTTCTGGCAAGCTTGTCGGGCTAGAAAATCAGCAACGTTGTTCTTCTCTCTGGGTATAAACTCAAAAGCTACATCCCAGATAGTTGTAACAACAAACGAATCCTATGCAATGAACTTCGAGCCCAATGCGACGTTATCGATCTCCAAATTCTGCTTGATAGTCTCAACCAGATGCAAACAGTCTGAACGACAGACAAGAGCATTCAACCCCAGGTCACGAGCATGTAAAAAGCCCAATTCAATTCAAGAGCTAATGCTTCAACTAGATACTCATTACCGTAACCATAGAAAACCGTTAAACCAGAAATCCAATAGCAATACAACCCATGCGTCGGGTGGTCGGGTTGAAGTTTCCATCGACGAAGATGAAAGTGATCGTTGTTGCAGGACGCACATCAAAATAGAATCTGAATGATTAAATTTAGTAAATTTGGTTTGGTTTGATTTTAGGGTTAAAAACTATAACCGTCCCTGAACTTTGGACGAGATTTGAAAACCGTCTCTCGCCGGAAAATTATCTGAAAACCGTCCTCAGACTATTGAAAACTAAATTGACTCGTCCCTCCGGCCACCATCCCTCCGGCAAATCCCCTATTGTGGCACGCCACGTCATTTAATGAGATGACGTGTAATATTTTTTTTTTAAATAATAAAATAATACTTTGATTATCAGAATTAACACAATTAACCCTAAACCCCAAATTAACCATAAATTCCTAATTAACCCTAAATCCCAGATTAACTGTAAACAACAAAATCAACATCTTATCCTTTCTGTTATAGATTTCGTCCGAATCCCATCCCTCTCCCTTGCTCTTTTTCATCCTCGACGAACACGAAGAACAAGGAGACAAGGCTGCGATCTGGGTAAGGTGATTCGATGATCTGAGGACGAAGTAGGCGACAAAGAGCACGAACCGGACAGAGGCTGCGACGACGAAAGAAGATTTCCAGGTTTCGAATACGATTTGTGAGTCCATAATGTGTTTTTATGCCTTTCATTGCGAGTTGTGTGCTGTTTTTACTTGGTTTCTATTTTGGAGTTGAATCAGATTGTTGCTATTTTAGGGTATTTGTGTGCGATTTGGGTTTAGTGATGCTTGAAACTATGCATGTTTGTTCATCACCATTGCTTGTTCTTGACATGTGTTGTTATGCATTTTGTAGGATGCGTTTCAGTGTGCTTGTTCATCACCATGGGGTTTTCGCCAGGGAGCCACACTGGCATTACAAAGATGTCAAAATCACTAAGGTTGGTGTTGATATGGATAGGTGGTGTTATTTCGAGTGCCTTGATACCGTGAAGGACTTGGGGTACACAAGAGGGAAGTTCAAAATTTGGTGGAGGACACGCGATGATATTATTGCTCACAACTTAAGGCCTGTATTGACTGACAAAGATGCCTTGGACCTTGCAACATTTGCTATCAAAAACATGGGTGGTTCTGTGCATTTGTTTGTGGAGCATACTGCTGATGAACTGCCTTCTAGTCCAATGGAATTGCTGAGGTTCCTTGATGGTAGAACTCCTCATCTTGCCAATGCACCAACATCAACTAAGTCTACAAGTATGCCTTTGAAGCCTCCTTCTAAGTGTGCTGCAGCAGCAGCTAAGGCTACAACATCAACTAAGCCTTTTAAGCTTCCTTCTAAGGCTCCATCCAAGCCTAGTCCTTCATTATGGGCTCCATCCAAGCTTACTCCTTCTAGCAGGTCTCCATCCAAGGTTACTCTTTCAATGAGTTCAACTGGAAAGAGGCCTGCTCCTTCAAAGGTTGCTTCATCTGCAAAGAGGCCTGCTACTTCCAAGGCTACTCGTTTATTCATGGCTCCATCAAAGGCTAAGGCTACTCCTTCATTCATGGCTTCATCTGGAAAAATGCTTGCTCCTTCAAAGGATGTTTCCCATGCAAAGAAACCTGCTCCACCCAAGCCTACCAGAAGGTCATATAGGATTATGTGCACTGTTCCAAAGACAAAGCAGAAGAGGCTTCCTGTTTTATTGGAATTGTCTAGTGATGAAGAGGATCAACCTGAAGTACAAGAAGAGGTGCTAACACAACTGGATAATGATATTGCTTATGATGGAGAAGGTGAGGCAGAGAACCAGGATGAAATTGATGCAGATGTGGAGGTTGAAGGTAAGTCCATAAAACTCACCCTTTATGTGCATTAATACATACAATAGTTGTTTCCAATTAATGATATTGTTCATGATCCAGAAGTTGTACCTGTACTTGAACCAGAATTACAACCTCAAGTTCAGGCAGATGTGGAGGTTGAAGGTAGGTCCAATAAAGTCACCCTTTATTTTCATTAATACATACAATAGTTGTGTAGAAGACTTACAATGTCTTTATGTTTGAAGGCCCTGAAGTTGAGGTTCCAGTTAATGATGTGAAAGAAGAGGTGATGAATGAGGGGAATAATGATGTTCAAGAAGAGGTGATGAATGAGGGGAATAATGATGTTCAAGAAGAGGTGATGAATGAAGGGCATAATGATGTGCAAGAAGAAGTGATGAATGAGGAGAATAATGAAAATACACTTGATGGAGATTCTACTTCAGGTAGTGATGATTCTGAACTTGATGTGCACTTCAGTGACAGTGAAGAGGAGAGGACACAGGGTATTGATGATGGATTTCAATCAAACACTGTTGGTGTGGCTGAAGCACTTTTGAATGAGCAGTTGAGGAAAATGACTGATGAGGATTTTAATGTGCATGCTGTACAGAATGTGGATGAGGAAATTGGTGGATTTCATGGTGATCATGACATGGAAGCTGGTTGGGAGAGTGAGGACTTAAATAGCATGTCAGAAGGTGATAGTGATGATTCTAATGAACCTGATAGGAGACATCTGCAGTTCAGACCTGAAGATATGAGGCCAGAGTTCAAATTTAGGGTGGGAATGAAATTCACTTCACTGCAGCAGTTTAAAGAGGCAACTAAAGACCATGCTACACTTACTGGTAGGGGAATCACTTTCCCAAAGAATGATTTTGACAGAGTTAGGGAAGTGTGTAAGAAGAAAGATCAATGTCCTTTTGTGATGTTGTGTAGCAAGGTTGGTGGAAAGCAGACATTTGCAATCAAGACTCTGATTGCTCCTCATACATGTGGCAGAGTTTTTAACAACAAAAGTGCAACATCCAGCTGGGTTGCAAAGAAGGTGGTTGATAAGATGACGGGTTCAAGGAAGATGAAGATCAATGATGTGGTTGAGGAGATCAGGATAGGTTTCTCAACTGGAATAACAAGGTACAAAGCATGGAAAGCAAGGAAAATGGCCTTGGAGATGGTTGAGGGAGATGCTAGCAGGAAATACTCCTTGCTTTACAGATTCAGTGCAGAGCTGAGGAGGGTATCCCCAGGTAACACATGTAAGATGCAACTAGAACACCCTACTGGGGCTATTCAACCAAGATTTGGGAGATTCTATATGTGTCTAGAAGGCTGCAAAAGGGGATTTTTACAGGGGTGCAGGCCTTTCATTGGCTTAGATGGGTGTCATTTGAAGACACAATTTGGTGGGATTCTGTTATGTGCTGTTGCAAGAGACCAAAATGACCAATATTTTCCATTGGCATTTGCTGTTGTTGAGTCTGAATGCAAGGACAGCTGAGAGTGGTTCCTTGATTTACTTTTGCATGACATTGGTCCTGATAGAAGGTGGATCTTCATATCTGATCAGCAGAAGGTAAGTCAATAAACTGACCCTTTATTTGCATAAATACAATAATTGTCAATGAATACTTAGCATCTCTATGTTTGCAGGGCCTCATGTCATGTTTGGAAGGATATGAGCACAGATTCTGCTTGAGGCACCTTTATGCCAACTTCAAGAAGAAGTTTGGAGGTGGGGTTGTGATTAGAGATCTCATGATGGGAGCAGCCAAGGCAACATATAGACAATTATGGGAAAAGAAGATGAATGAGCTGAGGGCACAAAATCAAGCAGCATGGGAGTACCTTATTGCCATACCTACAAGGTCCTGGTGTAAGCATGACTTCACCTTCTACCCTAAGTGTGATGTGCTCCTAAACAATCTGAGTGAGTCCTTCAATGCAACCATCCTTCTGGCAAGGGACAAGCCAATCTTGACTATGATGGATTGTATTCGAACTTACCTAATGGGTAGATTTGCAACTCCGAGGGAAAAGTTTCAGAAATATAGAGGAGAGGTGATGCCCAAACCCATGAAGAGGTTATCAGTGGAGATAAAGAAAAGTTCATACTGGTTTCCTACATGCAGTTCAGAGGATAAGTTTGAGGTTAAGTTCATGGGTACTAATGGTGATAGCTTCATTGTAGACTTGAGGGCACAGTCTTGCACTTGTAATCTGTGGGAGTTGGTAGGAATTCCATGCAGGCATGTTGTTGCATGCATATCATACAATGGTCTAAACCCACAGTCCTTTGTGCATGATTACTACAAAAGAGCAGCTTATGAAGCAACCTATGGTCATGAGATCAGTCCTATTAATGGCCAGACAATGTGGGAACCTACCAATGACCCTGACATACTACCACCACTGTTTAAAAGGAGGCCTGGAAGACCTAAGAAACTGAGAAGAAGGGACCCTTATGAAGATACAGAGCAGACACATCTAAACAGAGGAGTTGCAAGGCACAGGTGCAGTAGATGTGGGCAGCATGGACATAATACAAGGAGATGCACACTTCCCCCACCTGTAAATGAAGAAGGAGAAAATTCTCAAGCACAAAATGAAAGTCAGGTCATTAATGAAACTCAAACACAAACTGAAACCCAAGCACAAAATCAAGTTCCCACAGTAAGTATAATTCAAGTATAATTGACATATGAACTGAAAATTGAAAATTTCATATTAACTAAAAATTGTATATGCATATGAACTGAAATTGCAGGATGGAGGAACCTCTCAAGCTGGGCCATCTCAGGTTGCTAGACCACCTCAAGTTCGTAGGTGCAGCAGATGTAAGCAAGTTGGACACAATTCAAGGAGATGCAGTCTTCCTGTCATAACTCAAACTGCTACTTCTCAAGCTGTTCATGTAAGTTTATTGTATACTTGACAGATCTAAGGTCATATACAACAAATCATTATTCATGACAGATCTAAGGTCATATTCATGAAATTGCAGGATGGAGCCTCTCAAGCTGTGCAATCTCAGGTTGAAGATGGAGCAAGAACTCAGGAAGAAGGTGTGGCGAATCTGCCAGGATCTGGAGCTGCATCTCAGGTTCATGGTGGGGAAGATCTGGCAGCTGCATCTGCATCTCAAGCTGTATGAGGAGGAATGATTGATGTAATTAGGGCTAATTACTCTCTGTTTTGTTTTGATAGCACATGGGTGCTCTTTTTGATGTACTTTGCATAGCACATGTGTGCTCATTTTGATGTACTTTGCATAGCACATGTGTGCTCATTTTGATATACTTTGGACACCATATGGGTGGGTTTTTCTGATGTAGATGGCATTCAATGTGGACCACAAGTTGTGATGTTATGTTTTTTATTGCAAGTGGGATGGACCACTTTTTCCTATTGGGATCAATTTAGTCAATGAGATTCTCTTCTCTAATTGTTGTTAGCATTGATTAAAGGTTATAATATGTTTTATTTAAGTTATTTGTGCTTTCTAGGCCAGTAAAGAAATCAGAAACAATAAAGGGACAAGGGAATACAACAACTTTTTAAAGACAACAACAACCATACTTTTGTCATTACTTTTCAATACCAAAGCTGTTACAATTGAAATTTTGTCAAGCTTACATAGTGCTATTGCAACCACAACCAACAAAGATGCATTAACCTAACTAGTCACAATTCTACCTACTTGAATTTCCCAGAAGTGAAGAACAACCCTAATCCTACAACCCACAATAGCACAGCAAAGCCAACACTAAAAAAGGCCACATTATTCTTCATGGTTTCACAGTCAAGCTTCCTTTGCAGTTTGTTGTTCTTCTTCTTGCTTTCTTCCAATTTTCTGCTCAATTCATCATGTTTCCTCTTCAAATCCTCCAATTCATGCATTATTTTCAGTAATTCAAGGTCTGGTTGTCTTTCAGCACCTTGCCCTTGGACAAAATCATCCCACAAGAAAAACCCACAATCTTTAGGTGTCTGCAAATAAAAAACAAAATCATCACACCATTGAATTCGAGGTAAAACAGAACCATGAAGGGGTAGAGGAGTATGATTTACCTCGAAATTCCTGCATCTCCAGAACCTCCGACTTGGGTTCTTAGGAGTGTGTGAGGTCAGGTGCAAAATCAATTCTCCACACTCGCAAGTTTCTCCAGGAGGCAATGCGTTCAGAGAAGAAGCACGAGAACCAGTGGCAGAAGTAGAAGAAGTTGTTGGTCTTCTCATCGTGTTGCTCGATGGGAGAAGCAGAAGTAGAAAACGGAGAACACAATGGGAGAAGAAGGGGAACACGATGGGAGAAGAAGGGGAACACGAAGGGAGAGCAGAAGAGGAACATGATGAACCCTAACTCAGATTTGGGGGTTTTATGTGTAGATAGATTTGGGATTTAGGTAAAATTAGTGTTAGATAAAGGGTTGATTTAGGGTTAATTAGGAATTTATGGTTAATTTGGGATTTAGGGTTAATTGTGTTAATTCTGATAATCAAAGTATTATTTTATTATTTAAAAAAAAATATTACACGTCATCTCATTAAATGACGTGGCGTGCCACATAAGGGCCTCGCCGGAGGGATGGTGGCCGGAGGGACGGGTCAATTTAGTTTTCAATAGTCTGAGGACGGTTTTCAGATAATTTTCCGGCGAGGGACGGTTTTCAAATCTCGCTCAAAGTTCAGGGACGGTTATAGTTTTTAACCCTTGATTTTATAAAAAAGATTAGGAAATCCAGATCAACCCGATCTAGTTATTGTCAAGTTGGTTTGATTTGAGTTATCGAGTTGGTATTTAAAAATAAATCATTGAATTTTTTTATTTTCTTCTATGTATATTACTATTTTCTATGTACAAAATATTTAATTTTAGATATTTTTTCTTCAATAATTTTATGCAATAGTCAAATTAATTCTGAATGTTGATTTTACTTTTTTTTTTTGGTGCTTCGGAAAATAAACAAAGAAAACAAAACAACTAAGGAACGCCTAAAGAGTTCTTCAACAACATAACTTGAAGCTCTGAAGGAGGAGAATCAATAGTCAAAGAGACTGGTAAAAGAGAGAGAACCCTTGACGCGCAAGCTAATCAGCAGAAGCATTCCTCTCACGATCAACCCAAACTAACGTAACTCTCCAATCCCGACGAAGTAGCTCTCTGATATCCATGAGAACCCGAACCTGATCATGAAACCGAATCCTGTCCTCAGCGCCAAGCACAACAATGAGATCAGCGCAATCCGTCTCGCAAATCACATCACGATAATCCCTATTCCAAGCTAACCAAAGCCCTTCCTTGAGCACCTCAGCCTCCGCTCTGAAAGTTGTACCTCTCACCGCAAACCACCTGAAGCCCACAACCCAGTTTCCTGCACTGTCACGCATCAATCCTCCACCACCCATATGACCTAATTCCGGCCTTAAACTCCCATTTGTATTCAATTTTACGGTGTTCACCGGTGGAGGTTGCCAAACGCGCGACAACAACCTGCCCTCACCAACCTCACCATCACGACCAAACCTCACGAAATCATCATGGTCACAGCAGACTTTGCTCCAAGCTACCTGGAACGTCCACGGGTGCTGGTCCAACACCATGTTGCACCTCCACCGCCACACTCCCCAAAGACCCAAGAGAAACTTCAAAAAATGGCTACCGCGGGCATTGAACTGGATCAATTCCTTCAAGTCAAGATGCCAGAAGTTAGGCCAGGACCAAGCTCCAATCTAGCCCCATATTTGACGCGAGTGAACACAATCTCTCAAACAATGGATGTCATCTTCAATCACCAACGACAACGCGAGCAAGAATAATCATCCACCAAGTGATGGCGACAACGATGTTAATTGACAAGGAGGGCCCCATGCATCCCTAACCAAACAAACATACATACCTTTTTTGGGATAGCCAGTTTCCAAATCCAACCACCATCAAACCCTCCTGTTGGGATTTCTAATTTGTCTCTGAGCCAAAGATAACCATCTTTCCCTGAATATTGACCCGATATTCAGTGAAAGATTATAACTTATTAATATTTTTATCTAGAATATATAATAAAATTGGATAATATATATCTAAAGTCACTTGATGATAGGACAAAAAGTAAAAAATAGAAAAGAGTTATTGATCCGGTTGGTTCGGGTTGAAACAATAAATTTGAGAACCGAACCGAATTATTTTTATTTGGTTCAAGTTTAACGTAAGTGAAACCATTAACCAAAAAAAAAAAACCAAACAGATTTGAACCAGTTATATTGATTTGGTTTAATCATCGAGCCAATCCAAATCGATGAACACCTATATAAATCTAAGAATGGAATCAAAATAGCCCTGATTCTTTTTATTTGAAAGTAAAAGATCTATATTGATGAGGAAAATGTTCAGGATATATGATCCAAAGGGACAAAAAAACCTGCAAAGCTAGCGACAACGCAACCCAAAAGACAAGAACAACTAAACAAGAAAAACCAAGAAAACACCAACAACGGAAAGGGAAAAGACTCCCCCAATAACACAAAGATCAACCGCCAAAGAACCAAAACAACTCAAAAGCCCAAAAGACTCCTAAAGAAATAGTCAACACCCAAGAAACTACCACAACTCCCCTAAGAAGATCTGTGTGCATTGATCTGGGTCGTAATCTAGTAGAGTTCAGGCAACATCATTTGTGCAATCACACTTCATGCTACATCGTTTTTTCATTAAAACGACACTCCTCAGTCCTCGCTCTTGTCAGATTGCCATAAGACTCCAAAAACTTCT
This sequence comes from Lotus japonicus, assembly GCF_012489685.1. Lineage (NCBI taxonomy): Eukaryota > Viridiplantae > Streptophyta > Magnoliopsida > Fabales > Fabaceae > Lotus > Lotus japonicus. The sequence continues at coordinate 18,811,945 of NC_080044.1, forward strand.
TAGGCAAAACCATTAGCTCCCTCATTTTCAAAAGTAGCCCTGATTCTTTTGATCCTATAGCTAATAGTTCTTTTTCTATAAATATAACTGTAATACAAATTGAATATAATTTATATGCATTGATTAAGTGAGTTTTACACTGTCAGTCACTCATATTTAAAGACATCAATATTTAAATTCATAAAATATTTTAGTTAATTTGAATAATAACTTTTTCTTGATGTTTCTCAAATGTAATTGGATAATAGTGCAACCTTCTGTAATGCATATACATTATACCTAACTAACAAGATGTTCCTTTTATTTTCCGATGAAGAAAAAACAAGATGTTCGTTTTGGTGATAGATAAATTTTTTTTTTGAACAGTTCCTGCAATGTATTAAACGGGGGGCATAGAAGCCAAAATGTCTGCGGTTACAAAAGTCTCAACCTCAGGAGGGACTTCCTCAATCCACACGCAACCGGCGAAAGAGGAAGCATGCCTAGCCAAATAGTCAGCCACAGTATTGCCAGGGCGGCGAACAAAAGAAAGGGAAATAAAATCGAAAGAGCGACAATACTGGAAACAATCGTTAAGAATAGTAGCTAAATAATTCCTCCCATCTGGAGGTTTTTTCCACAGCTGGAACAGTTTGAGACAATCCGTCTCCAAGCAAACTCGTCGGAAGCCAAGAGAGATAGCTAAACCAATGGACCAACGAAGCGCTAAAGCCTCCGTCTCCAACGCTGATGACGTCCTCTCCACCACATCTGCTGCTGCTGCAAGAATCAAGCCCTCATGGTTTCTAGCAGCCATGCCCAAACCCGACGTTGAATCTGATCTCCAAGAACCGTCAACATTAACCTTGAAGAGCCCCTGGGGAGGTCGACACCAGCTCACGGCCTGCTCTATCGCTGGATGAAAGGGAGTCGACGTCGGATCATCCACCAACTCAAGTTGAAACGCCCGCTGGAGCACAACATCACACGAGAACGGTCTGTCCTGAAAGATAACTTTGTTACGTGCTTCCCACAGGGCGTAGGAAGCCGACAACCACCGAGAAATGGCCCCATCATCAGCATCAGCATCAGCTAAAAACTGTAAAAGAAACTCAGGTAAAGATGAAAAAGAATCCAAACGAAGGCCAAGAGAATAAGCAAACCAGAAACATTTAGACATAGGGCAATTGAGCCAAAGGTGACTCACAATTTCATTCTCCTCACCACACAAAGGGCAAGTGGGATCAACCTCCACACCCCTTCGCCATAACGAATCACGGACCGGAAGGAGGGAACAAAAAGCACGCCAAGCTAGCTCTTTGCACCTTGGTATTGCATTAGATTTCCAAATTTTTTTCCAAAGATTGGCAGGCAAAGGAGAGACCGCCAAAGAAGCAGATGTCTGAGACCTTGCATCATGGTCCTTAATGAAAGAGTACCCAAGCTTTGAGGAATAAACACCATCAATAGAACCTGTCCAAAAAAGGGAATCTGCTACACCTCCGTGCACAGACAGCGGGAGGGAGAGAATCTGTAAAGCAGTGTTAGGGCAAAAAACATGCTCAACAAGCTCTCTATTCCACATTCTACCCTGACTCAACAGCAAATCAGAAACATTATTAATATTCAATTCAACCAAAAGATCCTCACTATAAATAATAGGAGAGCCATGCGGCAACCAATTGTCCCGTCTCACATCTACCTGACGACCATCACCAATCTTCCATCGTCCACCTCGTTCGAAAACCCACTTAGTGCTCCATATACTCGACCAAGCATAGCTTGGACGCCAACCTTTCTTAGCCTTGACCAGAGACACCTTGGGGAAGTACACTCCCTTGAAAATTTGAGCTAACAAAGACTCCGGATGAGAGTAAATTTCCCACCAATTCTTAGCTACTAGATAAATTAGATCCCTATAGATGAGGACAGAAATTCAAACTAACAAAAATCTATTGAGGACTTAGTTTTCCAAACGAGATTAAATAAAAAAAAATTACTTTATTCTCATTATATTTTTCCATGTTCAAGAAACAATGGCACATTCAACCTTTGAGAAATAATTCTATAATTGAATAAGGCCAAACTTTGATGTCACAAGAGTGACTAGATTTGACCAATTGTATCGCATGTTGACAAAAAATTTGTTTGTTGCGAGCTTCTTTAATTGTAAAATGGTTTACTTAATGAGTTTAATGGATATGCACTGACAATGTAAAATAGTTTTACACAGACATCTAATTGAATTCCGCAAAATCAGAAAATATCTTATTCTTTTAATTAAAATTAAAGTCAAATGCAATTATCTCTCCTATGTGACATGCTTTGGTTGGATGACTGTGTAAAACTATTTTACACTGTCAGTGCATATCCATTAAACTCTTACTTAATATATATATATAAGGAATGATTCCATTGGAGATTTTTTGTTATTCGATAGAAAAAGTGATGAATGAGAAAGTGGGTCTAATTCAAGTTTTATAACTGAGAGAAGTCACTCACTCTACATAGTACATACAATACATATAACATGAATTTTATTTAATATTGAAGTGTTAAAATATTATGTTGTTATCCATTATTATTTCATAAAAGACAAAGGGACTAATTAAGTGTGGTAGTCTGTGAATATAATATGCATATTATTTGTGTGACAGTGTTCATGATGGATAAACTACAATGACATATTAATATATAAATTTATTGATCCCACATATATGGGGACTGTATCATCATCCTTGTTTTGTCTCTGCATGTAAATATATATCATTTTTCTTTGCTGGCAACTTTACTATCATGTTCTATAGGTGAAACATACGTGTTTATGCTTTAACTTTGTGGGCTTATAAATGGATATTTCATCCGTGTGTGGAATCACTTTTACTTCTCCCAAAATAACTTCCTCTTTCATACAAATTATTTCTAATTAATGGTTTTCTTCAGAATCACTCCATCCCAATTCCCAAACGTGAAAGAATTTCTTCTTTGAAATTTTTTACAGTTTGCTCAAAAACCAAAATAAATTGTATAGAGAAATTTATGTGAGCAGCTCCCAAGTGTTACAATTGATTTAAGCAAATAGAAATTAATACAAACATACATTAACAATGACAGCATTCAGAGCACAAAGAAGGGAAATCATTCCACTTTGAGCCTCAAGATAAGATGACAACATAAAGTCTATTCCTCACTGGCTCTTCTTGTTTACTTTCCAATTTCACCTTTTTCCTAAGGCAAATTGAACTAACCCAACAGGCCAATACACACCATTGGTTGTTGATGAAAAATGCCAAAAGATATAAAACGTGTACTTAAAACCGATCAGTGTCAAAGAAATAAACAGAAAAAAAAAAGTAGACCAAGTATAGGAAGGGAAATTCAATAAGGGCATATTTGATACAAGCTCATCTTTCATGTCATATATTTGGGGATTCTATTCTGCTATATTGTGAACACTTGTATTTTGTCCTGTCATTATAATCCTCAACATTGAACTTCAATGAGCTCGTCTCACCATTATACAATCCTCTTCCATTCATTTCCCTACAAAAAAACCTCTCCACAATGGGGGAAACCATTAGAATCAATCATTTTGAAACCCAATTTTTATTGATTAAAATAGCACCCCATATATACTATTATAACCAAGCATCAACTACCAACAAGTTGTTGATTCAAGTAGTACATGTTCGATTCCCCTTAAGCAATGTCTCAGGTTCGAGTCAATGAAAAAACCTCTTTGGAAAAGCCCCGCCCGGATGTGAATATTCCCAACTGGAAAATGAGTGTCTTTCCTGTCTTACACCAAAAAATAACCAAGCATGAACTGTCTTGGGCTTGTCCCTGGCCCCCACTATTTTTCTACCAGACACTAGTGATCAGATCATCCTTTTTTAGAAAGTAGCAAGAAAAATTGAGAAGGGTATAAGGAAACATTCAGACAAGTCCAATCGACAAAGCAATAGATGAAAATTAATACTAATAGGTGTCTAATAGACATTTCCGTAATAGCTAAGAATCCCGAGTCATGTCCATCAATAATCTCAAAGCATATCCCATTACTATGGCATACAAGTGAAAAGCAAGCATCAAACCCTCCACTTGGATTAAAATCTAGTTTAATTGAACAAATTGCCAGCTTTTTACACTGCACCTTCATCCCACCGGTGGTGGAGTTGCTTTGTTTACTCAAATGGACTGCTCTTCAGTGAAGCTAACAACCTTTCTGTCAAAAGTTGCAGAGTAGAAACCAATAGCATATCCAAGACACCATCTCAGACAATAATTTCATAGCAAATACACACATGATTCAGCTAACCTACCATGTTTTTATCATAAACAGGACACTAGTGCAGACATTTTAATCACTTTAAATATACTTATCTACCAAATGCAAAACTGTTAATCACTTTTTCTTTTTTCATGTTCCTAGACCAAGTGGACTGAAAAAAAGTTTTGATAATATCAGGTACTTTAGTGACCAAAAATATAATCTTCAATTTTGTGGTGAACCATCGCATACGCTTCATATTCATTGGTTCTAAAGCTTAAATCAATTCAGAGGAGAAGCTTTTGTGAGTAGTTTCTGGGTGACAAAATTTATCTGTCTTAACTTAGAGTCAACCAACCATGGAAAGAAGCCCTAGGCAAAATATCTTACAGAAAGTTCAAAGGGTAATTCTGATTAAGAGTGGATAGCAGTGATCTTTATCATAACTGGGCCAAGAGACCCTATCTTCACCACTCAAGAATCGCTCATGACGTTTCAAGACATCATTGTCATAGTTCTCTGTTACACTGAAATGCAAGCCAATTTCTTGTGCTACCTCCAAGAACAGGTCCAACGAGTTGCCTCTATTCGGACTTAGAAATATCGCCTCAGAAGAAGCTGCTTTTGATAACAAGTGTTTGACAACTTGAGCAAGGCCTTTGTGGAAATCCTTAAAGAAAGTGCTGTCAAAATGACCATTCCATGCGTTAAAGATAAGACTAGCATAAAAGACCAAAACAAAAGGCAAGTCAAGCTGCATGCATGTGAATCTGCTTGATGCATTTCGTACACGATATAACTGCTTTTTGTCCACTTGAGAATAAATTTAGAAATCTGAACATATCTAACTTTCAAAAATAAAACTAATAAAAAGTTAACAAAAGCGGAAAATAAAAAAGTAAATCCCATTGGTCAAGCATAACATGAATATAATAAAATTGTTTATGGGATAAACCAAAGCTCCCACCAGATAAACAAGAGATTTAGAGTCTGACCACTACCTCATGTTTGCTCTTATCTTAATCCAAATGATTAAAAGAAAATGTTTAGACATAAAATAGCATTTTCATTAAGTATGCAGTTATAGGCTTACAGCTATATCAGTAGAAATGCAAATAAGATTTTCACCTAAGAATGGGAAATGAGAAATAGAAAACGGTATAGAACAGTAGAAAACTTAAGAAAAAAACTTACCAATCACTTGCGATAATGATGTCAAAAGTGTCAGTAACATTAAATATATCTTCCTGATTCCAGTGAAGCATCATAGACTTCACAATTGTTTCCCCAAATGCTCCAGAGTTGGCTTCAATGTTATGCTGAGTATCTGATTGTCATGGAAGAGCAATCCCATTTGACATGAAAATATTTAATGAAGCATATTCTCAAAAAGGCTATACTGCAGCAATACTTTTTTAAATAGAAAAGAGGCTTAGTTATTGTGTTGGTTACTATGAGAAAATAAATATCCCATTAAGTACGCTACAATTGAGAAATGTCAAATATGCACAAGAGTGTTCAACCCAAAAGCAGGGTAAAGGATGCTATAGCACAGAAACAGGGATTAATACCAAATTGATCACATTGGTTCTTTGAATAAATAATATATGTAATTTGATAGTTTCCTTAGCTTTTCCTTACGCATATATAATGTTGAGGGAAAAGTGGGTCTAAACTATTTAATGCAGGATACAACTTTTCACAAAACTTAGATAGACTTAACAGTTAACACTAGAAAGGAGGATCATAAATTCATAACCACTTCATTATTGAAGACTCCGGGAATCTGAGGTAAAAAAAGTTTTGAAAAAACAAAAAACAGATAATAGCAAAGCAGTTGATCAAATGCTATTGAGGTATGGAAGGGGCGAGGAGAGAAAGATATATGAAGGCTCAAAAAGTTGTTTAACAAGATTAGGAGGTCTAAAAGCATATCAGATGAGTGAATCTTTAATTTTAAGAACATAGGTGAGACACCAAATTGTGCATATTATAGGAGATTAAGCTCAGCCAAACTGTGAAGTTTTGGAAGAGTAAACTGAGAAAATAAGAGAAGAGACACACATGATAGAAAATCATTTTTTTATTTCGAGGAGGTCGAAAATAGAAGCTATACACTTTGCTATAAGACTAATGAAGAGATACAAGAGGAATTAAAAAGATTTAACAATGGTTTTCATTGACTTAGAAAAGGCGTACCCAGTGTTATCAAATCGCGATCGCGGACCATCGCGGTGAGCCAAAATTCCGCTATTTCGGTCGCTATTTGGCGGTGAATAGCGGAAATAGCGGGAATAGCGGGCAATAGCGGCGTCGCGATTAGCCAAAAATCCGCTACACCATAGCGGCATAGCGCCCTATAGCCGCTATTTGATAACACTGGGCGTACCATAGAGTTAATAGAAAGTTTTGTGCAAGGTTTTAGAGAAGGAAAGAGTTCATATTGAGTAGATTGATCATCAAAGGTATGTACAAGTCGTCATTATTAGTGTGTGAAAGAAAAGCGGGAATTGCAAAAAACTTCTGATTACTACAAATTTGCACCAAGGGTCAACTTTGAGCTGATATATTTTTGTCTTAGTTTTAGTGTGCTTACTAAACATATCCAAGAACCAGTGTCATGATGGAGAGTCTAGAGAGAATATAAATGAAAAATATGAGATATTAAATTAAGTCTTACAAGCACATGACATAAATCAAGCCTTGGAAGCACAACTTCTTCTAAGTAGAAGTAAAATAGAGTATAAGGAATGCAAGTTTAGGAAGAGGCACATAAATTTTAGGTTAGAGGTTTAAGCCGGAAAACATACAATACCACAAGTCTCTTAGTTTATGTATCTCGGTTCTATTATACAAAATTATAAGGAGATAAAGGGAGATGTCAAATATAGGATCCACACAAGGTGGATGAAATGGAGAAATGCTTCAAGTGTAATTTGTGATAGAAAAATACCACTCAAACTTAAAGAAATTTTTTACCACATAGTTGCAATGTTGTATAAGACTGAATGTTGACCGCTAAATTAAAGAGCCAACGATAAAGTAAGCTTAGTATTGCAGAGATTAGAATGCTACATTGGATGAGTAATCATACAAGATACAATATGATGAGGAATGGAATTATAAGGAAAACGTTAACATAACTCTCATAGTAGAAATAATGGTAGTCCTATTTTAGGTGGTTTGGATATGTGTGGCGAAGACTAGATAAAGCACAAGGGAAAATTATCGCAAAACAGTTAGAGATAGAGGGAAAACTATTGGCCAAACCATTAAGAGTAATTCGGGTTTTAATGGTATATGTCATACACCAACTATCTCAAAAGCTTAAATTGTTGGGTAAAGAACACATGAATGGTTTTATATTACATTTCTAGCACGCCCACTCACGTAAGAGCCCGCTTGGGCTTGAAGCATGGACAATGCACAGGCCCACAGACCATGTGCATAAATTCAATTTTTTATTAGAATAATAGGGGCAAACAAGGATCGAATTCCATACTACTTATTCATAGATACTCTGATACCATATCATGAACCAACTATACCAAAAGCTTAAGTTGTTGGGTAAAGGACACATGAATGGTTTTATATCATATTGCTACAAACACCTCTACACTGAATCTTGTGGCCATCTCCTTCCTCCACCATTAAGGGGAGGTATCCAGAACCTGCAAGTGTAAACACTGCACCAGATTGTTAGGAACTCAATTGCAAGGTATAGGACTTGAGTCCCACATTGGAAGTATGGGATTCTATGTGGGGTTTTAAGGCTTTGGGCTCTCCAACTACAACAACTAGCTTTTGTAGGATGGTTCTCCCAAGGATCTTATCAATTGGTATCAGAGCCTTCCATCATGTCTCTCAGCTGCAAACGAGCGGCATGAATGGTGACGCCGGCATTGCATTGTTCGCCTGGGACTAGTCAAAGGGCTAGTGAATAGACAGCCCGCGTGGGCGCCGGGGTTGCGGAGCGTGGTGGGATGTTAGGAACCCAATTGCAAGGTATGAGACTTGAGGTCCACATTGGAAGTATGGGATTCTAAGGCTTTGGGCTTTGGGCTCTCCAACTAAACAGCTAGCTTTTGTGGTATGGTTCTCCCAAGGTTCTTATCACAGATCCTTGGAAATAAAGTTGAGGGTTTGCTCCAACACCACCACCTTGTGCTTTCCAATGAATGCCCAAACCTTTAAAGACCTCCTGGAAGTAAATCCACCAATGCTATGCAATGACAACTGTAAGAACTCTCCCCGTTCCTCCTCCTGTTGCTGCACCTCTGGCCCTTCTTCCTCAATGCCTTCTTCCTCCAACAACATCCCCCTAAACTGCTTGTTCTTGCAAATGTGATTTGGCCCACATTTTTCCTCACAACGGAAACACTCTCCTTTCCTGATTTTCTCCTGCATTAAAACTTCACGCAACCTCCTGTAACCCCCAGTGCTTTCCTTGTTCACTGATTTCTCAGAAGTAACACTGACAGCACCAGAAACTGCAGCAGGAATTCTAGTTCCAGTCCTCTGTCCAGTATCAATTGACACATTTCTGGAAAAAGGAGAGGAGATTTGTACGAACTCGCCACATTGCCAAATCATCCACTTCCACTGTTACCACTCTTCCAACACGCCCTGTTTTTCTGCTCAATCATCAATGCATTCTTATCCATGACTGTTAACATCCTAGGCTCATACAACTTGACCTCAGAACCTATTTCTTACTTCAAGCCATTGACTAACACATCCATGAGATGCTCTTTGTCTACTACCCTCAACATCCCTGCGAATCGCTCAAACTACGTATTCCTCCCCCCGAGCCTTCCTGTTTCAGTGCCAGTAAAGATGCGAAAAGACTCGATGAAGAACTCACCTGAAACCTTTCCAGAATAGAAATCTTGAATCCCTCCCAAGTCGAATTAGGGTGAAAAGCCTCCCAAGTCCCACCATTGAAACCATCTCAAAGCTTTTCCATCCAAAGCAACCATCACAGCCTGCAATGTCTCGTCATCCCAAGCTCCTTTAATTCAAAAATAATACTCTAGTTTGTTCACCCAACCAAACGCATCACTGTCTCCTTTGAAAACTTCAATTTCCAACCTTCTCCAATGATCCGTGCCGTTTCCATCACTTCGGTCACCTTCCCTGCCTCGCACTGTCCCACTGTTGGCCACCGGAATCGTTTCCTCAGTGTCGCCGCCGCCAGAAGCTTCTCCCTTGCGCTCGACTCCCAGGCACACAAAATCGCCTTAAGCGCCCTCTCCAATTTGCGATATCTCACTTTGCTTTGCTCCTTTTCCATTTCCCGTGTTCTGCGATCCTCTTCTCCAATTATCCAGGCTTCTTACAGATCCAGATTTAGCCCTTCCAAAAAACGTTCAATCGAATCCACTCTACTCTTCATTCTGCTCTTGACCATGCGAATTTGAGTGTCACAGCTCCTGGATGGAGCTCTGATACCAAAATGATAGGATCAACTAGGAAGAAGAAAGAGAAAATGGAAGAACTGTTATTACTGGTACTCTCAGTGAATGAGAAGAAATAGAAGGGAAACAATGGCCCCGGGAATTTGAGTGTCCACTGTCCAGGTTTACTCCACTATAATGAATCAGAAATTTTCCCTAACTAACTACTAACCAACACTCCCTATATAAGAGGTGGGTATTTCCAGCTAATACAATCATCTCTTCCTTTCTTTCCTTTCCTTTCCTTTCCATCTATCTCATCCACCCCTTGGTGTATACATCCTAAGGGGTGTGACAAATCCATTTTTGTAAATATATATCCACTACTGATATCACAGGTGTAATCAAATTAGATTTTACAAATATAAGACACTAACCTCCTCTATAAACAAAAGTTTAAAAAATGATCACCAAATATAAATCCAGTTGTTTCACGTTTTAAAGTAAAATTAAAAGAGAAGAAAGTTGTTTAAGTTTATACCCAGAAGGGACTATAGTACCCTTTTTACATTCACTTATGAAAAAAGTATGAATTCTTTACAATATAATTAATTCTCTCTTTTGGAAACATAAGAAGTTAAGAAGTATTGTCATACATATAACCATACCGAAAGGATACAATCAACCACTTGTGGATTTCCATCAGAGATTACAACTTTCGATGCCTCGGTAACAGCTGAAATAACAAATCCAGCCAAGCCGTAGCCAGAACCAAGCTCAATAACGTTTTTAGACCTAAAGGAATTTAATGCATACTAAGAAATTATACCAGCCAGAGTTCCCAGAAAAATAACGTTGAAAATGATGCTAATGTGGTAAAATTAAATAGTTATTCAATCCTGAATAAAATCTTCTGCAAAGAAACAAACCTGAATATATCAGCATTTGACAAGCAATAGTGAGCAAGAACGTCTTCTGATGGCCAATTACCTGCAGAAGACATCTTGAGTTTATAAGCACAAACTGAAAATAAAACAGGCAGAATCAAGATTTAGAAGATAACAAAAATTATCAGAGACTGAAATGATCAATTATGTTGTTTTAAAATGTATCACCAGCCAACATCTGATTCATTTTCTTCTTAATACATCTTAAAGTAAAAGTAATTGAACATGCACTTTTTCTCAAATAAAACATTTTGGTAAAAATTATAATGGTTCCTCTCGTGAATAAATTGAAAAAACATATTCATGACAGATCAAATCTAATTTACTTTTCCTTAAAACATACCTTAAAATAATATCTTATTCGGTTAGAATATTATATGTTAGTGTGTTGCCAGCTGTAGTTAGTTAGTTATAAGTTAACTGAACATTAGGTTCGGTTATTTCCCCAATCTACTATAAATAATAGCTTTACTGAAATTCTATTATAAGAAAGAATAATATTGGATAGAATCAGTTTTCTGTTATTTCCTTCTCTCTCTTCTCTCGCACCATTTCTAACATGGTATCAGAGCTTGACTCAATCAGCTTCCATGGCTTCCGCACCAGAAACATTTTCACATCAATTGACAATCAAGCTTGTCGCTTGATGAGAAGAATTTCAGAGTAGAAGGAGTAATCAAAGGACACAAGTTTCAGAAGTTTGTGGTGACTAGTGAATCCAACGATTCCACCACGGTATCTTAAAGAAGAGGATCAAACTCTCGATAATGTGAATCCAGCGTACTCTGTTTGGGAGCAGCAAGATTCGCTTCTGTTCACCTGGACTCTTTTTCAATTTCCGAGCCGGTTCTTCCGCATGTTATCACTTGCGTTCATTTGTGGCAGGTCTTGGATGGATAATGGATTACATGCTTATTTTGAGGAACTAGCAAAGGTTGAATCTAATGAACTTTGTTCTGAAATCAAGCATATCACAACGGGAACACGAACTATGAAGGAGTATTCGCAGCGGATCAAGGTCATCATAAACACTCTGTGTACGCTTGGGGATCCAGTTCCATATCATGATCAATTGGAACTTGGAAGCAATTATGGGTGGCTTGCCTGACTAATATTCCTCTGTTATCACTGTTCTGCATCATCGATCGGATTAATCCTCTATTTCTGAGATTGCGTCGATTCTCATTGCTCACGAAATGAAATTGGAGAAGAATCGCAAGAAAGTGATTTCTGATTCGTTTTTCCAAGTATACCTGAGTGTACTTCACCAAAAATCAGATGTTTTGCTAAAAGTTAAGCAATTTAAAACTATGGTAAAATTGCAGCATGGTTTTTGTATTAAGTCTGTTCAAACTGACTGGGGGTGAGTTTAGGCCTTTTCAGTCTCTTTTTGCTGATCTAGGCATTGTTCATAGAGTCATATACCCTCATACCCATCACCAAAATGGGACAGTTGAGAGGAAGCATAGACATCTTGTAGAAAATGGTCTAAACCTCCTCTCTAATGTCCAAATGCCTCTCAAATACTGGGATCATGCCTTTATTACTGCTTCCTATTTGATCGATCGTCTTCCCACTGAGGTTCTTAATATTCAGTCTCCTTTTGCAGTTTTGTACAAAAAGCTTTCTCATTATCAGTTTCTCAAAACCTTTGGTTGTACTTGTTACCATTTTGTACCAACCCGGGTTGAAACCTCCTGATCAAAGCTTCCTTGAACGCTTCCCAGGTGCGTTCCGGTGTTTGCTCCTCCCACCATTGAAACCAGTTCAAGGCGCGATCCTCCATGGCTACCACAAGGAGCTTCACCTTCTCGGTGTCATCGACGTCGTTGAGTCGAAAGAAGCGTTCGACCCGAACGATCCACCCATAAGCATCTTCGCCATTGAACACGGGAAGATCAATCTTCCTCCCCGTTCGAACATGCCTCTTGGGTGAAGCGTCGTCGCGTCGCAGCGACGTGGAACGAGAGCTGCAAGAATTGTCTCCAGAGAGAGACGAATTCTGGCTTCCCGAACGGTGTCGGCGTCGTGGTGTCTTGGATCGACCCCTGCTCCGGCGTCGGTTTTGTTGTAGCATCAACTGTCGAAGCTCGTCGACAACGGACATCATGTCAGTGACGTTCTTCTCTACGTTCTCCATCCGATTCTCCATTCGTGCGCGGGTAAAGGCCATACAAAGCTCCCTCAGATCGGGAGCTCTGATACCAATGATAAGAACCTTGGGAGAACCACACCACAAAAGCTAGTTGTTGTAGTTGGAGATCCCAAGGCCTTATAAACCCCACATTAGAATCCCATACTTCCAATGTGGGACTCAAGTCCCATACCTTGCAATGGGGTCCTAACATCCCACCACGCTCCGCAGCCTCGGCGCCCACGCGGGCTGGCTGTGCACTAGCCCCTTGTCTAGTCCCGGGCGAACACTGCAATGCCGGCGTCACCACCCGCGCCACTCGTTTGCAGCTCAGAGACATGGTGGAAGGCTCTGATACCATTGATAGGGAATAGGGATTTCAGAGACTATACTGGAAAAATAGTGTATTAATTCAAGGGAATCCTGGTATGAATGCCAGAATCCCTTTAGGGAATTACAATAGCAGAAAGGAAATACAGGAAAAAGTGATAACCCAGGAACAGATTCGAGAGCGTTCCTACCTCCCCTAGTCCTAACAGAATTTCTGCCTACCGTCACTCACCACTCTCTTGGTTCTTTTACACACCACCTGGCCTGATTCTCTGCAGAGAGAATCTACCAGCTCAGCAATTGGTTACACTACTCATCACTAGTAGTGGGACTATTGTTTATTCCCACCTTGCCCCTACGCTTGTAAACTTTAGAGAAATCCTTGCTCTTACTTACAGCAAGGTCCCTATCACATACTTTGTTTGGGAGCAGCAAGATTCACTTCTGTTCACCTGGACTCTCTTTTCAATTTCCGAGTCAGTTCTTCCGTATGTTATCACTTGTGTTCATTCGTGGAAGGTCTTGGATGAATTATCAAAGGTTGAATCTAATGAACTTTGTTCTGAAATCAAGCATATCACAAAGGGAACACGAACTATGAAGGAGTATTTGCAGCGGATCAAGGTCATCGTTAACACTATGAATACGCTTGGGGATCTAGTTCCATATCATGATCAATTGGAACTTGGAAGGGATTATGGGTGGCTTGCCTGACTAATATTCCTCTGTTATCACTGTTCTACAGCATCGATCGGATTAATCCTCTATTTCTGAGATTACGTCGATTCTCATTGCTCACGAAATGAAATTGGAGAAGAATCGCAAGAAAGTGCTTTCTGATTCGTTTTTCCAAGTATATCTGAGTGTACCCCCTTCACCAAAAATCAGATGTTTTGCTAAAAGTTAAGCAATTTAAAACTATGGTAAAATTGCAGCATGGTTTTTGTATTAAGTCTGTTCAAACTGGCTGGGGGGTGAGTTTAGGCCTTTTCAGTCTCTTTTTGCTGATCTAGCCATTGTTCATAGAGTCATATACTCTCATACCCATCACCAAAATGGGACAGTTGAGAGGAAACATAGACATCTTGTAGAAACTGGTCTAAACCTCCTCTCTAATGCCCAAATGCCTCTCAAATACTGGGATCATGCCTTTATTACTGCTTCCTATTTGATCGATCGTCTTCCCACTGAGGTTCTTAATATTCAGTCTCCTTTTGCAGTTTTGTACAAAAAGCTTTCTCATTATCAGTTTCTCAAAACCTTTGGTTGTGCTTGTTACCATTTTATCAGACCTAATCAACGCAATAAGTTTTGTTATCATTCTAGGGACGGTATTTTTCTGGGATACTCTCCATCTCACCATGGTTGCAAGTGTCTAGATGTTGAGGGCCGCATTTTTATCTCTAAGGATGTCTTGTTCAATGAGATACGGTTTCCTTATCATGTGTTGTTTTCCTCTCAGTTTCCCTCTTCCTCTACCTCAATTCCATCCCAGCTGTTCCTCCTATTCTACATTCTAATCCACCATCTCAAATCCCTTATCATCCTCCTGACCCTCAGGCCTTCTTCACCCTCATCTTCGTCTACTTCTTTACCTCTTTTACTACATGTGCCCCCAACTTCCGCTTCAATTTTACCATCACCTACTTCTTCTCCTCCTCTTTTTCCCTTACCTTCTTCAGCACCATGTTTCCAATTCCAATCCTATGCAAACTAGGGCTAAATCTAGTATTGTTAAGCCTCGTCTTCACCCAACCCTTTTGCTCATTTGCTCACTCATATGGAACCTACAACTGTCAAACAAGCCTTGTCCCATCCTCATTGCTTGGCTTCTATAAGCATGAGGAGTATTCTTCTCTTATGAAGAATCAGACCTTGACTTGGTTCCTTTACCTCCACATAGACATGTCATTGGTTGCAAGTGGGTGTTTAGAGTGAAAGAGAATACTGATGGTACTAGTAATTCAATAACAGAACCCAATCCCATTCAGTATCAGCTATGGAAACCCCTAAAACCAAATAAAAGCCTCATAATCTTATTCCAAATCAGCTACCAATGAGTTTGTAGCTCATCTGTTTTCTGAACTGTGCTATGAAAACCTATACTTCTCTAAGCTAACAATAGAAGAGTAGAAATCTTTCATCATAAGCTTAAGCCAACGATGATGAGAATACTTTATGCAAATATAATCAGCCCCAGAAAACATTAAAAATAAAAATCCATAATGGACAAGTTGTGAAGATGATGAAATAAACTTACACACAAGCCCAGTGTTGTCGATGTTGTATCTGTTACATATCTCAAAATCACTGAGGTCAGCTCGGTTGTCCACTCGTTGTCTGCATATATAAAATGTACCAATAGATAATCATTCAAAAAAGCACATAAATGTTCAACCCAGAATCTCTCACCAAATAATGGAATTGACATTTACTTCTATAGAAACCAAAAGATGTCGCGCTAGGGAGAAAACAGGATCAATGCCCCGTTTGGGAAAACAGCTTAATTAAGCGCTTATGGTCATAAGAAACCATAAGCGCTAGCGCTTATTCATAAGCTATTTTAACAAATTTATTAAAATAAATTGAAAATAAGTTATTATAAGCATAAGCTCTTTTCCATAAGCTATCTTGATTCCTGGGTAGCTTATGAAAATAAGTTCAAAACAGCTTATGGTAGGCAATAAGCTCTCTCAAACAGTAACACAAGCGCTTATGCTATCAGATAAACTCAAATATGCTCTCCCAAACGGGGCCGTATGTCTATCCTGGGATTGTAAGATAATTAATTTTTTCCTAGTTTCCCGAATTTCTTTTTTTGCTTTTTTTTCTGAGAGGTAGGATAATTCATAAAGAAACAACAAACATGTCTACATTCAGTACATCATTTAGAATGAGAATGAGAGTGGGATTCTCACTCAACCCACACAGATTCAGGTTAAGAAAAAGCTTTGCAAACAAAATGCAGTCAACCACTACATTTTGTGTCTAATTTCTAGTGTTTGTTGTAACATAAAAGAAATAAAATGCAAATGGGTTACCAAATTAATAGTAATTTATAATAAAAGAAAAAACCAAATTCTTTTCCTAAAAGCTAAAGTTCTAAATTTCTAATCACTAACAATGAATACACTTGGAATATAAACAAGAACACCATAAAACTCACTCACGTTAAAAATAGTTGTGGAGAACCAGGGATGGGTAAACTGTAACAAACGCGAGCATCCCTTGCTGCAGAACCATTGCATTTACTCAAACTACTACGTTCATCATCGACTATATGAGAGGGTATCATGTTGAAACCATTACTGGTCCTTCTTGAAATGCGCTTAATACTGGTTTGAGATTGCTCATCTGCAAAGATTTTAAGCATGAAAAAGCAATTATAGCAAAATGGAAGGTTCAGTGGAAGCGATTCGGTGATGAAATTGTGGGAATTTGATGGGTGTGGAAATGAAATTGACCTGGGTTTGGAGTGGGAGGGTGAGAGAGAAGCGCGCGACGAAGGATTTTCCATCGCAGAGAGGAAGCTTTCTCGTTCGTTTTGTTTTCCATGTCCAATTTTTCGGAAGGATTTGATTTCAGTGACTAGTCCAATTTTATGAGAACGAATTTTAAGGGGATTAACTGTAGTGCTCTGTTTGGATGGAGAGAGAAAAGGAGAGGAAGGAATATAGTAGAAATGAATTTTAGGGGGAAATAATGGGAGTTTTAAGTTGTTTAGATTGAGTGAAAAGGGTTGGAGAATGAAAGGAAAAGTAAGGATAGTAAAAAATAAGTATAATATATAGTTATTATTTGGTCCCTCACATATAAATTTTTCAAAATACTTCATACATCATTTTTTAACTACACTTTAAAATTTAGGTATTTTTTAAAATCATATTTTAAATTTAGTTTAAAATATTTCTATTTCTATATTTAATTTTTATTTTATTTTTAATTATATATTTCATATGAGTTTTTTTGATAAAATTTATAGGAAATGGTAAAACTGAAATTATATTAATAATTATTATTATGGAATATTATTTTTAAGTACAAAAAACATGCACCAAAATCTATAAATGCTGTATTATGTTTTTCATAAATACAACAAAAAAAGTTCTTCTCGTAAAAAATATCTATTATAATATTTAAAATAAACAAATAATTTTGAAAATTCGATAATAATAGTAAATAAATAATATCAAGAATAATAAATAAATATTAAAAAAATTAGATGCATCAAAAGAGTGATCAATAAAATAATTAAAGGGTTTAAAAATTAATTAGGGGATTCTCTTAATTAAATATTTATTTAGAAAATAAATAAAATATTTCTTACAGGAATAATTAATTGGAGGATGATTCTAAGGAATAATTAGAATATTCTAAAGAAAAATCGGTTCAGGATCTAAAATTAATTGGTTAGGAAAATTCTAGGAAACAATCCTGTTAATTTGTACTAAAATTAGGAAATTGGGAATAAAAATCCAGGGTGAATCAAACTAATGGAGACACCAAACCCTAGGTGGATGATTATAAATAGAGGGAATTGTAGAGACGTTTGAAGTGTGAGAGAAAAAATTTTAAAAGAGTTGTGGTTCCACCCATGAATAACAATTCTAAAAATAAAAATAAGGCAATACTAGAGCGTGAAAGCATATTTCATCTTTGCTTCAATCGGGTGGAAAAACTGAAAAAGCAACAACTACGAGAAGGAGGGGGTCGTTATGGTGTTGTCCAGATACTATTAAGTAAATTCACGTTTCAGAACAGGTAAACATTTGGTCCTGAACATTTAATTACTCTATACGTTTGTAGTGTGAATGTACATATGAGATTGTTTGCACTTTGCTTTGGATATTTTGCTCGTGTTTTCTATCTAAATGAAAAGTCAAAATAATCTATATGTTTACATGCCAAAGCAACTTCGTAATTACTCATGCCTGCCTTATTTCCAAACGGGATTTGTGATTTAACCCGCAATATTAGAAATATTTGGAGGGTGGAAATTTGGAATAAGTTTAAAAGATTTACTCTTGGAGTAACAAGTGGATCTCTCATTAAAAATAAGAGTAATTTATGGTATCATAGGGTTTATTATAAAACGTTTATTTTCCCTGAGCAAACCCTTCTTTTGTTTATTCATCCTATCATTTACCAATGACTTCAAACAAAACACATCACCTCCAAAATTAACGTTACAAACGATGGAAATGTTTAGAGGATCATTCTCAAATTCATACTATTATAAAGAGTCCCAAATACGAAGTAATCCAACCGACTAAACTTCATCGACATGCTTCTCACAGATGCAAATGTTTGTTTAAAAAAATCCATGTTAAAAGTTTTTTTTATACATTGGAAAATGATAAAATTGAGAAGAAACAAAACTAAGACACTCCACGTCAACTTTTTTCTTCTTCTTAATTGTAAGAAATAATTCTACTATCTAAAATGTTTTGAGTACATAGTCATTCTGTTTTACAAAACTACTATCAATCATTTACGTATAAAATGTTAATAATTACATTTCATTTTTTTAGAGTAACAAAATTCGATATAAGGTTTGAAGTAGTAATGTTAAGAAATTTGAATCACTCTTGAAAGAATAAATGTGGTACTTGTCAACATGAATGTGGTTATCAATTCGTACAAGTTTAAACTTTGCACTCACTGAATCAGGTTGTACTTAAGTTGATTGGAGCAGTGAAACCAATAGAGAGATTACAAATTCCTTTACCTGAGTTTAGTTTCAATCCTTATTTTGCTATACTTGAAGAAATCATAGAGAATTCAGAACCGATCAGTGTGTTTTAAATCATATTTATATATTTTTTTCCCAAAATATGGATGTCAATAGATTTTGAATCTTTTTTGGTTTCTTGAAACATTGGAGAAAGCTAAACCCATAAAAATGAATTTATAAACTCTATATTGGTTTCACTGTTGTCATCAACTTAAAGTACAACCTGCATTAGTGAGTGCAAGGTTTAAACTTACGAATTGATAGCCAAAGTGGTATTGACAATCTCATAGCACATTCCTTCTTTCATGAGTGATTTGAATTTTTCAACATGACTACGCTCCAAATCACGCATTGGATTTTGTCACTTAAAATAATGAAATATAATTAATAAAAATTTATACTTCAATTATTTATAGTATTTTTGTAAAAAAAAAGGTGATGTAGTATAATTTTTTCACACAAATAAGAACAAATAAGTAGGTGTGCTCAACTTTTGACATGGAAATTCTAGTAAACAAACCTTTACATCCATGAGAAGCATGTCGATGAAGTCTGATTGGTCGAACATCTTCGTCTTTGGGAGTCTCCATAATCGATTCTGACAATGATCATCAAAACCTTTCATCGTTTGTAACCTTGATTTGGAGATTGGATCAACGTTTGAAGTCATCATGTGTTTTGCTTGAGGTCACTGGTAGGGTGAGTGAAAAAGAGGATGATTTGCTCAGATGAAAAACGTCTTTAGTTGTCAAATTTATGATAAACCTGAGACTCACATACTTTGATATAAGAATGAGAATCACTTACCTAAGTTCATTCCTGCAGTTGCTAAAAATTACTAGATGCTTTTTCTCTCCTCTGTACCTTCTTCAGTCAGTTCTTCTTTGATAGAACATTCATCTCAAGATGAAAAACCACACCAAAACACAACAAAGGAAACCACCCAAATGGACCCCATGACTAATAACCCTGATTTTACAATTTTGTCTTGGAGGGAAATTGAATGATTTAAGGGGTGATACATGTCATAGGAGTCTTCTAGAGGAAATCAGATATTTGCTTTTTTTTGTTTTGGAATATATAATAGAGGAGTGTTAGTTTTTTTTTACTGGCAATGTTAATTGTTAGTAAATTAGTTCTTTCACCAGAGTGCTAGTTCCTTCATTCTGTATATCTCTTCATTTCCCTTAGCTCACAAGTGAGCTACATTTCCCCTTAGGGCTGGGCAAAAAAACCGGCCCGGTCCGGAACCGACCAGCCCAGCCCAAACCGAGTCATGCGGATCGGGTTGCATCAGTCCATGGGTTCGCGGGTGAGAAAAAACGCGCCCAGACGGTTTTTGGCGGTCAAGTTCGGTCCAGGGAAATAAAACCCAATGAAGACCGAACCCGACCGTTGAACATATATAAAAAAAAAAAATGAGCCCAGCCCAACCCTGTCCAGTCTCAACCCTCAACCCTAGGTTTAAAAGCTTCAGTTTCTTCTCAAACCCTAACACATTCAGTCGTCCCCTTCTCTTCTCTTCTTCACTACCTCGCACATCCACCACCCACCGCGAGCCACCACCATGCACCGCGAGCCACCACCACGCACAACCACCATCCATTATTCCTTCTCTTCCTCTCTGATCGTGTTCCGCCACACCACCACCTCCTTCTCTGACGTCGTGCGCCTTCACCACTACCGTGAAGCTGCAGCGCCGCCGCAACCCTTCCTTCACTGAGGTCCAACGCTGCCACCACTTGAAGATTCGCCGCCGCAACCGGAGTCCGTCCCACCCTCGTGATGTTTACACAAACAGCCGCCGCACCACCGCCTCAGGTTCCTCTCTTGCAGATGAAGATGCAAATGATCCAGATCTTTCTTCCATGTTATTTGTGATTTTCTTTTGTAATGAGATGCCAGTGAGAAATGTAAACTTTAATTTCATTTTTTCTGAATGTTTCTGAATGTTGAATCTTGATCTTCATCTTCCATTTTTATTCTTTTTTTTTCTGATTGTTCAACCCGCCGAACCCACCCGCCGAAACTGTGACCCGCCGAAACCGAACCCGAACAGCCCGTGGCAACTGGATGGTCGGCGGCGGACCTGGTGGTTGGGTGATTTCCACCCGACACAACCCGCGTTTTCGGCCCGAATCCGACCTAACCCGTCCGGTGCCCTGCCCTATTTCCCCTATTAGATAGTAATAATATATTTTTGTCATTCAATACACTCATTTTTGTTCATCGGAAAACATCAATATACTCTTTTGAACACTCTCTATTATAGGTATATTTTTAAAATAATCAATATATTTCTCACTTATTAAAAATTTTGGGCCCCCCAAACTGGGCTTAACATAATTAAAGTCTGTGAGCCATTTAGCAAATGGACAAGTCTACATTAGCATAACTTCAAGTCTCCAACAAATCTGGAGTTAATTTGCATGCCTAGGAAGTTCCCATCAAAGAATTTCCCCTGAAGCCAAATAGTTCCAGGTAACACAGAAATAAACTAAGCCTCACAGTGCAAGTTCATAAGCATTAATTTTCAATGTAACCCAAAGCTATCAGATTGAGAGAAGCATCATTCCAAGCCAGCTGGTTTTTTGGAATATAACATAGAACCTCAATGCGTTAAAGCTATTACGGATATTTTCAAAGTAAAGAAAAGGTCTGTGTAGGAAGCAAACCTGATGTAGAACTCTTGAGTATGAGCCATAAATAATTCACCCAATATGCTAATGAAGGATGAACATGGAAAGCAGGAGCCAATGAGCATCTTACATAATTAAGATATCTTATGAAAGACCTCTCATTTGTTTCTTATAAATAGCATGGGTATAAATAGGATCCGAGGTAGTACTATTTAATACTAAGAACAGGGAAAGCAGGGCCAATGAGCATCTTACATTATTAAGATATCTTATGAGAGCAATGTTATACCACTCAATGAATTGCAAGGCCTCTTCACATATAGAAAGCAAACTTACATTAACATTCACAATTGAATCCAATGATTTACAAAATTTATACAAAACCTCTACACATTGAAGAATTAAGAATGATGTAGTGCATGTTTGAAAATCCTTCTAAAATTGATTTGTTAGAGTCGATTTTGGTGAGGAGCTTCTGAGTTTCAGAATTGATTTTGAAGAAAGAGAAGCTTATCCAAACATGCTAGAAGACATTTGTACATATCTCATCTACTTAGTAAAGAGGACACCCTTCAGATTTAACACCTGGAGCAGTTGGACATGAAGCTAAGGAACACCCATCCGAGTCACTGCCCCACCAATCTAAACTGATATGCTGCATCCCTAAACACAAGTAGAGCAAAACACCCATGAAGGCTAATCCAGCATCAAGTGCACCTGACAAGACATAATTGTGGCGGCTCCACCAGCCGCGGTGGTAACGGTAGGCAACAAATCCTGATGCAAATCCAACAAGAATCCAACTGGAGTAGTTCACTGCTGTAGCAGGTGGCAATTCAGATAATGCTCCCAAGAGCACAGGAACAGTGATGAGTCTAATCCATTCCTTTTCAGGGAATGCCTTGTGTGCAAGCCAAACAAGGAAAGGGGCAATAGCACCAGCCAAGAAAAACCAATTGATGGCAGAGTAGTGTCCAAGATCACCAAAAATTCTTCGAGGCCCTATCAAACCCCATATCACAGACGAATCATAGAAGACATGATCACCTGGGCAAGTCCATGGGCTACCTTGTGGAAGCAATTCTTTATCACAAAAATTTGGTACAGTGTTCATGAGCCACCACATTGTTACTAAATGTACCAATGCTGATACTAAGGTGCCAAGTACCTGCAGAGGAAACAGAGCAAGCAAAGGGAAAGATAATTAATTACTTACAAACAAGACAAGACCATTTGGTAGCAGAAATGTAATACAGCATAAAAGAGAGTCACTTGTGCGAGTTGTGTCTATTTTCACTTTAGTTTTTTATGAGGGAGAACGGTTCATACCTGTGCCATGAACATTGCTCTAGGAGGAATCTTCATGTAATGGCCAAGCTTAAAATCTTGCAAAAAGAAAACCGCTTGTTTCATACTCACGTTCCCATACACTTTAAACAACATGACACCAACTGGATATCCTGGGCGAATGTATCCAATTATGAACTCTGTGATGATATTCAAACTCGGTGCCTTCTCAGCAAGAAAAAATTCTGTTAGTACTGTCGATAATAAGGTGGATTAAAACAAACTATTTCAGGTCATATGCAGTACTTTCAATATAAGAGGTAGCAAAAGCGCTCTTGAACTTTGAAGACTTCACATTCAACCTTTTAAGTTTGGCAAAATTTATGGTACAATCAGTAATTTATTTACAACAGGAAACTTCTAGAGTGGAAGTTTATGGGGATGAAGATCCTATGTTATCATTTGGCACAGCATTTCTGGTCCACCAATCAAATTATGTCATGTAGGCGATTAAAACCTTACATATGTGATTTTTAAATGACATGACACAATTTAATTGGTGAGACAGAGAATGAGACTCCAAATGAGGGTGCTCCAGAGTCATAAAATTGTAGTATAACTTTTCTACCTGATAAATTGGGGCTATACCTGATTTGTCGTGGCTCTGAGTATTCCAACTGGAAGAGTAAACAATATGGCAACAACACAGGCTAAAATCACACCCCACCATGGCAGCTGGAGTTGATCAGTATAATACTCACAAATAAATACAGTTGCCATGATAGTGAACAAAAGAATACAAACAAACCACCATTCAGGAACATGTTTGTAATACTTCCTCATGATCTTCGTGTGTATATCTATCTTCTTGTCTTGGAAAGCAGACTTACTCAACTGCATTATTTCACTGCACCATCAAATCACTTGCTTCAACCATCAAAGTTTATTTCAAATGAAACAGTTAAAAAAATAGTGGAACCATTAAAGGGTGACTTAATTACCTCCCATGGAAGAGAAACACATGAACTAGGGTTGCAGAGAGGCAAGCAAAACCAATGCCATATACCATAGCAAACATGGTGCTAAGATAAAGAGGGCCTTGACGGTGATAAGCCTCCATGTCTAGGTGAAACTTGGAATCCATGATACTTGAGATATTGTATTTTTCACCATCGGACATGAATAGACCATCTGAAAATATGGGAAATCTTCTTGCGTTGTAAAGGTTGAGCCAATAAGCAATGGGCATGATGACATACATGAAAATGCCAAAACCAGCAGCAACGTTAGCCGTGGCAAACCATGGACTGGCCAGAGGGCTGCCAAGATAAGCACATATGGTGGACCAGTCAAGACCAACAGCACCAACTCCAAGACCATGCAACCCTGAACCTAACTGGTGTGCTAGTACAGAAGTGGGGAAAATCCAGCAGACCCAGGAAAGTGAGGATAACATTGGGAACAAGTAGCCTGGAAAGACATAATAAGCAAAGCTGCAAATGAAAGCTATGAGGAAGAACTGGTTCCGAGTTAACCCGCCTTTTGGCCTTTCCTCTTTCTCGTGCAGCGCCCTGAAATCCATTGTGTTGTGCATGAATTGAGAAATTATTGCACAACATGGAATTTGCAGACTATGTAACTACTATTGCTCATAAATTTGACAGGATTAAATTAACTCAAAGTCTAGGACCCTCAAGTTGGTAACTTAAGAGTATCCACATTGGTGTTTGCTAATTTTGGATGCTATGTCAAGTTTGAAATTCTTGTGAAATAAGCATGAAGGAAATTGATTTTGAGGCCACTGGATGAGATGACCGTGTTGCATCACCAACCAGGGGAAAGGGGGTGACGGCTGTGGACTCATCACATGATGTTTAGATTGAACTAATATCACGTGAGTCACTAATGTTTGATACATTTGAACCATCACATCTAAAAGAAATCAATGAATAATAATGAGTGTCATAGGATAACAAAAAAACTAGTATAAGTTGAACTCTCTTCATCATATCGCTATATTTTTTTAGTTCAAATTAAATTATGACATGAGAAATTGGTGAATTTTAATTAAATAACCATGTTTCTTTAAATGCATTTTTTGTAAAATTTTATAAAAATATAAACAATATACTAAGCAGGGTATGAAAAGACAGAAAGATACTAATGCTATGTTTGGTATACGAGAAAATGAGAGAAAGAAATAAAAGAAAGAAAAAGGCATGAAGCTTTCCTATGTTTGGATTAATTTTGGTGGGGCCCATCTTTAGATTCTTTCCACCCACTACTGGGCAGAAAATGAGAGAATCTGTTTTTTAACGGACAAAACACCCTCAGCATAATATCTCTCATGCTAGGGGGCTTTTCCTCCCAAAAGGAAAATTTCTTCACATTCTTTTTTCACTACCACTTATGAGATATGAAAAAATAAGAAATATGATAAATAATGTTATAAAAAAATTAAAAGAGAGATATAAAGAAATGGAAAAAAGTTAGGTGTAAAAGAATTAAAATCTCCAAATTACAAAACATCTGGTTATGCTTATCATGTATTCTCTGTGTGTGTGAAAGTTTTAAAAATTTATTTTTCTACATTTAATTTATTAACATCATCATTCTCTTCCATCTCAATTTCTCTAAATTCTGCTCTTATTTCTTTCTTTCTTTTTCTATCAAAATACACATCATATATTTACCCCTCTCTTTCCTTGTTATATATTTCAATAGGTGGCGCATTAGTGTCAAATCATCTTTGTGGTTTTTCTATTGATTGGTTGTGTTTTTAAAAAATAATTAACAGTATAACTAGGGTGCCCACTAGGGTGGACTACTTTTAAATTGGTCCACCGGTGGACCAAGGCCTAAGAACCGTTGGATGAAGGAATCTTAGAATATTCTAAAAATGGGTGGTTAGGATTGAGTTAATGTAAAAAGGATAAAAACGTAAAACTCTCGTTCCCTTCTTCTCCAACTTTCCTCTCTCAAAAATTCACTCTCCATCCAACCCGCGGTACAGGGCAAATGCCCATAATTCCACTAGTCTCCACGATTTCACTTTTAAACAGTGGTTCTCTCCATTTCTCCATGGTTGAACTCTGATTTGGGGCTGGAGATAGCGGAAACGTGAAGAAAATTTTCCAGCATCACAATCACCATCAATCGCCAAGACAAAAACCTCAATCATCCATACCATAATCCATATCAACAACAGGGAAAAGGGAAGAATAAGAAACATAAACTCCAAACCACCAATTTCAAACCCTAGAACCCATATCGGGATAGAGTGGAGGAGAACCTTAACCCAAAACCCATATTTTCATCCTTCATATGTGGTGAAAAGCCCTTCTATATGAGCTCAGAGATCGATTGATTCAAACCCAAATCGAGACCTAGGTCTCAAATCGCAAGCCCAGATCTGAGTTTGATTCGAACGCAGATCGCAAATCCAGGTCGCGTCAAACATTATGGAAAGGGGAACGGGGTGGTGGTTACAGAGTCGGTGAT
The DNA here is from genome assembly GCF_012489685.1 of Lotus japonicus. Taxonomy (NCBI): domain Eukaryota; kingdom Viridiplantae; phylum Streptophyta; class Magnoliopsida; order Fabales; family Fabaceae; genus Lotus; species Lotus japonicus. Next base: position 18,838,162 of record NC_080044.1, read on the forward strand.
TGCAGGGGAGGGTTCTGGGTCAGGCGTTGGGGTGGGAGTTTCCGGGTCAGGCTTGGGTGTCGGGTCGGGTTTAGTTGTGGAGGGGAAGAAGGACGCCGTCGGCGAAGAGCTCATCGACGGTGGTGGCGGTGGTGCGGCCGGAGAGAAACTTCTCAGATGAAGAAGGAAGGCCATGGTGGTGGGGGCTGCTGCCAGAAGAAGAAGAAATTGAGAGAGATGCTTGAGCGTGACTGAGGGTTTCTGGTTTAAATTTTTTTTTAGCTTTTGTAAATTACTAATATAACCATGGGTGCACCGGTGGACCAATTTAAAAATAGCTCACCCTAGTGGGCACCTATAACTAGCGTTTTTAGGGTTGATAATAATATAACTGAATAAATTTATCCGTGCTCAAGTAGATGAATACGTTTAAAAAAAGAGATTAATTTCTATGCACCGACGGTGTAAATAAGATTTACACCATCATTCAATTACATCCCTCCATTTTGTTAGCTTACAATTAATTTTGAATTTAAGAATATCTAAAAATAGGAAATGAAAGGTTGTGATTGAATGATGGTGTAAAACTTTTTACACCGTCGGTGCATAGAAATTAATCTCTTAAAAAAAGTAGATGAATAGTAATAATAATAAATAACTTTTTATATTATAAGATATAAATATAAATAATTAAATATAAATTGAGAACTTTAATGAATTAGTAAGTCTGATAATAATAAATAGAAATTTTTATGGAATTATTTTATTTCCCTAAATTTCTACAAACAAACAACTTAAAATCTTCTCACTCTCCATCTTTCCAATGTACCACAAAATCTTCTCACTCTCCTCACATATTCTTTATTTTTCTTTCTTTCTATTTATTTTCCTCTCATTTCCCTCCAAAGCAAACACAGCATAAAAATATTAAGTTTGACTAGAAAACGTAGACCAAAATTCTAGGCACTACACTACTCACGAGAAAACTATCAATTCACATAAAAGAAAAACAACGAATACGAATACGTACCTGAAAAGCGAGACCTGAACGAGGTTCTGGGGCCACCACATAGCAGCGGGCTCCACCAAATACCGCCGGAAAACCCCCGCCCAACCGAACCCCAAAACCTGCGTCGTCACAACCACCAGCAACGCCACCACAGCCGTCATATCCTTCCGGTAAAACACCTTAACAGCCGTCACGAAATGAATCGCGTAGACGCTAGCCGCACCGGAGCTCGCGAAGATGGTGATGAGCACGTGCTCCTTCACGTTGAACCTCCCCGGATTCAGCGTGAACTCCCACCTCTTCCCCCTGAAAAACACTCGATCCGTCACCGTCGACGCCATGAGGTGTCCCAGCGGTAGCACGGCGATCTGCGCCGAGATCGCCGTGACGGAGAGCGGCTCGCGGCGGAATCCGAAGAATTGGTTGAGGAACGAGAGGACGACGCACGCGAGTGTTCCGAGGATCCATGTTCTGAAGGTGAAGGTAGGGAGAGAAGGATCGTCGGTTACTGGGACTGTCAGCGCCACCTGCTCGATTGGGGAATTTTCGCCGGCCGGTGAGGGGGAAATGTCGCCGGAAGTGGTAGCGTGGTTGGTGGTGCTGCGGTGGGTTGTAACTGAAAGTCAACGGAAAAGGAAGTGATTAAGTTAGCGTTTGAGAGATAAAAGGGAAAGTTAGTGTTAAAGGTGCAAACGTACTTAGAGGAGCGTTGATTTCGTGGTCATCATCCATGTTGCTCTGAGCTTTGAAAATTTTGGGATATTTTTGAAACCAAAGCTATGGTGTTGTTAAGCTACTAACGTTTATCATTCATATATTTTAAATTTAAATAGACTTTAATGAATATCAACGGTTTCAGTGTAAAGAAGCTTGATTTGATATCCAACCATACCATAGTATGTCACATAGGAAAAAATTATTTATAAATTACAATTTTAGGTGACAGAAAACAATTGGGGATTTGTAGAAAAAAAGTTTACACTGACAATATATTTAACATTATATCTTTTAAAAATCAGGTTTTGTTACGCTCCACACTCATTTTACTATTTTATTTTCGCTACTTTTGTCTTCTTTTCCAATGAAGTTTTACTAGATTTTAGTTTAGTTGTATTTTATATGGAGTTTTCTAAATAACTTCAAATAAAGTTTAAGTTTTTTTTGAATGTTAAATAAAATTTAAGTTAAATCACTATAATTTTTTTGCTTCATTGGAAAACAAAAATCACTGTAATCTTAAGTGAACTAATGATACTTAAAATATACTATAAATAAGGATTTAATTTTTGCATTTTGATTTTTTATGTCCATGTGTGGCATGAGACATGAAGTACACAATAAAAAATGATTGGACAGGAGACACCAACTTTATTTATCGAATATTGGACAGTGGGCGCCAAATTTTTTCCGATCTTCATTGTAGTTGTTGAATTGTGACGGGAATTCGGACACATTCACTTTAGAAGGGTTGGGTCATGGGTGTACTGCCGTATTCAATTTTTCTTTTATTAAGGACCAAACAAAATTAGGCTACATAAGTAAAATTTTAGGTACGGTATGGAAATGATGTGGACATTGAGAGAATGGAAATTGCAATGTTTTATTGATCTCATATATAAGGTACCACACTTATGTTAATTACGAGTAGGCCCCAAGAATTTACAATGCAAAATTCAGAAAGTTTTATTCATTTTCTATGAATAATCTTATTTTTGGGTAAGAAACCTCACAAATTTATGATTTCCAAAAGAGGGGGAAAAGGACCGTCGAGTTTCCGTAGAAGGATTGGACAATTTCACTGGTTTGATTGGAACAAATTTGCTGACATTGAAAGATTGCAAAATTAGGGTTTTCAGATGCATGAATGATGGAAGGAGAATTTGGATTGGATACCTTCGTTGACGATCAAATCAAATCATAAATCATCTTGGGATTCCAATTAATTCCAAAGAAGTTCCTTGCTTTCCTGTACATGCATTATGCTTATACATTGATTAAAGCCCAATCCAAGTGAAAAACTTGACACCCAATTGAGATTGCTCGGGACATCACCCAATTCAATGTGGCTGGATCATCCCTAGGGAACCCAGGGAGGAGTGGCATTAGGGGGGGGGGGGTGGTTGAGGAACTCGGCGAGACAAGTGCTCGGTGTGTTTTCAACAACAGTTGGCTTTCTGTGGGCATATGAAGCAAAAGTAAAAGGGATCTTGAATTGCTATTCTGTCAGCACTTTCGTTTTCGTCGTGTCCTAATTGAATTGAATTCTTCCCTAGCTGTAGGTTTCTCAACAAAATAGACCATGGAAGTTGCTTCAGGACCTTATTCAGATAGATTTGCTCATGGCAGAGATGGGGTGTCTAGGAGTGACTAATATCTACAAGGAGGCTAATAATCTGGCGGATCATCTTGCTAAATCTGGGTGCCATAGGACCAATTCTATCTGGGCTAGTTATAACTTTGAGGACTCGTTTTCTTTGTAAAATGAGTTTTGTGCTTTGCAGGCCCCTTGTAAGCCTTTCCTGCTGTTTCGATTGTGCTGCGCTAGTTGGTCTCATGGTATGTGATGGGTTCTGTTGAGCTGGTGCTGAGATGACAACATTATTTTGTGACCTATGATGTGTTGTTATTGTTTTTTCTCGCCGCCTGTGTCTGCTAGTGCTGTTGGCTGGAACTGTTTTGTTTACCCTTCTAGAGTTTTTCTTCTCGGTTGGCCTGTCCTCTCCTTTTCTACGTGGTGCAGATTGTCTCCTCTATTTGCAGGGCTCTTGCTTATTCGTCTGGTACCTTGCTTTCGATGGATGGCCTTAGCTTCTGGTGGTTGTTTTCCTTGTTGTCTTGGGACATGGAAGTGCGAGGGGAGAGAGCTTTATGCTTCTTTTCTCTTTCGTTTTTTTTTTACTGTTGCTGTTTTTGTTCTGTTTTCCTATGTTGTTTTTCTTCATGTTAGCTTACTTTGAGAAAGCTTGTTTTCAAGACCTCCTTTTATCTAATATATTTCTCTTTAAAAAAAATGACTATCGGTTCTTAGTGCTGGACAATTCATTCATAAGAAGTCAAACGAACTTTACAAAGAACATAACTAAGGATGACACATCATATCTCTCACTTCTCTCTACTATTTCTATCTCTCTCTAAAGGTGGAAGTAGAATAGTTGTGAAAAAATACATTTTCATTTGGTAATGACAATCTTTGTGATCTCTAAACACATTTGATGAAAAATGAAATGGGTAACCAAACATACCCTATTTTCTCCGAGGAAGTAAAAAAAGATCATATGACAACTTTTGTGAACTTCGCCACAAAGAGTCCACTGGTTTGTGATGTTAAGGAGTCAAATCGCCATGTTTTTGGTATGCGACCACCTTTGCAAGGCCAATTTCTAGCAACATCTATCTCCATCAACTCTGTAGATTGAAAAATGAGTTTCAAAAACATAAGAGGAACGTTCAAACACCTCAAGCACATGCATGTAACTCAAATGCAGAACATGTATGTGATCAAGAATTATTACTAAAAACTATGCCTACTCAGCTCATTATGCAAATTAATGTAAACGATTTCGACATGTAACTATCCTATATCATTACATTTCATAAGTTAACGGAGTTCACCAGAAGAATGAAAATGAAAATGAAAAAAGAAAAAAGAAGAGTAATACTGAACATGAAAGGTCAACTAGTTAAATTGAGGATCTTGTAATCTCCGACAATTTCTTATTCAACCAGAACTTTTTTCCATCAACAAAAGAGTTAAAGAGGGTTGGGGGAAAGAGGGTTAAAGGGTTTGAGGATAGAGGGATCATGCATCCAAGAATGGGGGTTTTCTACAAGATAAGCACATAGCATTTGACAAGAAACAAGCACAGTAAATCTGCTAATCGCATTGCTGAAATAGATAACAAATAATACTAAACATGGACAATAGAAATAGTTGACATTTCAGACAATTTTCCAACTGAAAAGAAATTGAATATGAAGCATGACGATCATACCAGCAGTCACATTTTCCTTCAAGAACTGCTCCACCACATCTTCATTTTGAGCAACAGTTAAGCTAATCAACAATAACATATTTGTCAGAATAAAATCACATGATATAAACGATAGTGTCTTGGTACACATGTTATTTGACTGCATTTAAAAAGGCCAAGTTGCAAAGTAAAAGGAACCTGCAAGTGCTATATACGAGTGACCCCCCAACTTTTAGAAGTCTGAAACCGTTGGTGAGAAGATTCAGCTGTAGTGAGACACAAGGTAAAACAAAGTAATATTTAAGACGACTGGGATGCAAGAACTAAGCCGAAAATGGTAATAGGAATAATTTCCAATACGGTGTTCAAAAATTTCATGTTTAATTTTTCTTTTTGGAATAAATGGTGCACATATAATAACTATGAAACAGAAACTCAAAATAATATACCAATTGAAGATAGTTGTCATACTGGCAAGTAGAAACTATCAACTTAAAATCCATACATTCGCATTACTATAATGTTTTGATGGACTGATATTTGTTTAGTCCAGCACTCCAGCCCATAAATGCTTTTTGGGTAGCAATACCACAACCAAAAGCAGTAGCTTTAAAATGAAGTTTACACTCATATTCAGTTAGTGATATTGCTGGCAATCTCAAATTCACTATTTTTCTTTTGACGAGGTTTAGACGTAATGCTGCAGCGGGTGGGCTTGTTTCAGCAACTTACCCACTCAGACATATCTTCATCCAATTAGTTATATAAACTTGCATCATGCTTAATCACTTAAGCACATAGATTTTCAAACATGTTTTAGGCAATGCACTTCATTTGAAGTCCAAGGTTGCCTCAGTAGTCAGTTCACCATTGATAAGTGATTACCCCTTAGAAGCTATCCAACAGGAAAATGCATATACTGTTTAGTGTTTGACAACAACACAATAACCCTGTACTATCTCATTAATTACCAACCTTTTCTATTTCTTCTCAGTTGGAGCTTTGTGTCAGAATAAGAGTGTGTAAGACAGGGAAGAAATGAAGATAATAGTTCCAGTTAAATGTTCCAACAGGTAGAAAATGTGTATTTATGGATCAAAGAGAATAATGAGACACTAGTTATTTGCCTGAAGAGCATGTAAATTATCAGTCCTCTCAGCATCCAGCAAACGGCGTTGAAGTGTTAACCAGCCCCAATGTTCAAACTTTTGTATATGTTTAACTGAACCGTCATGAGTGCATTCAGCATCCACAAGGACCTGCACCAAATCCAAATGATAAACTTTTCACGGTAAAAGTAAGCAAAGAACGATGCAAGATATATTCAAAAGGAAGGTACTAGTTACTTTGTCATAGCCATGGCTTGCAATCTCATTGTCAGATACAGTCTTATATAATTCTCCTTTAGTAAGACCAATAACTCCAGAATGTTGTCCATAATATATGAGTTCAGGAGGCTGAGACCTAGACACCAACTGTGGAGTCCCACTTTGATTTGCTCTTTTTCTCTCTTTCCATGGTCTCCTAGATGTCCACTCCTTGAACACATCCATTCTCTCTTCCAATCCAGACTCGCCTGTTTCATACTTGACAGAATGAAAGTATTTCAAAACAGGTAATGAAGATTAATAAATATGATATCAAATATGAGTACTGCACAACTTAAACTTCAATTACATGATTTAGAATCCGAACAAAACCCCTGAGGAATAACTGAAAATGCTGTTCCATCAGCAACAAAAAGCCGGCATCGATCACCCAGTTTATATTTCTGCAGCATTGTTCTACATGCTGCCAATCGATGCCTCGCAGCATCAACTCCCGTAACAGAGCCAGAATCACCAAGAAGGTCTAGTATCATACAAAGTTTAGCACCTGAAAATTAATTTTCAGACAAACCATTACAATCATGACTCCAGCCAATTGAGAAACTATATAGTTTGCTCAGTGTTTTCAAATCGCGATCACGGACCATCGCGGTGAGCCAAAAATCCGCTATTTTGGCCACTATTTAGCGGCGAATAGCTGGAATAGCGCACTATAGTGGGCAATAGCGACGTCGCGATTAGCCAAAAATCTGCTATGCTATAGCCACTATTTGATATTACTCCTCTCTCAACTAAAACAAACATCCCTAAACAATTAATTAAAATAAAAACCTAAATGTAAAATCATCATTTGAATTCCGGAATTCACAATTTTAAACGCATTCTATCTGATATAAATCAATATTAATCTCAAAAAGATTTAATTTTTTGAACATCAGTTACAATTTATAAATAAACAGAGAATAGAAACACAATTGAGCAGAGAAATATCTACCAGGAGCAGCACATAGGTCCAGGACATGATCCCCAGGTGATATATCTAAAGCCATAACAGCAGCTCCTGAAGATGCATCAATTCCATATATCTGATACAAATAAATCAGAAAAATGACATTCATCATATTGAGCATAATAAGTAGTTAGCATTTGGTTAGGATTCAGTTAAGGGTAGTTAGAATTCAGTTAGGGGTTGTTAGCAATTGGTTGAGTTAGTTAGACTCTAAGGTTGAGTTATTCACTGTATAAATAGTGTAATTATATACAATTATCAATTGAATTCACATTTTATCAAGTTTAATACATCATTCCTCACAATTCATTGAAACATTGCTTGGTTAATTAATATTTTGGGCAACCAAACTACTAAATTACCTTCCCTTCTTTGTAAGGCTTAGAGCCAGCAATGTGAACATGAGGAGGAAGAGAGTAAAACCCTGGCAACCATTCCAATTTCTCGAGCTTGCATTTCACCTCTGCTTCAACCTCTTCAAGACAAGCTTCGCAACCGGGTTTCAACCTATTAATTTCATCTCCAGAATTAAAATTAGAAAGAAAAAAAACAGTACCAATTGGAAGACGATGAAGAAGAAGTGAAAATTGGAATTACCGAATGTATCGTGGGGTGGAATCGACGGCGGTGTAGATGGATGGGTCGAGCCCATTGGCCTCCAGGAAGTGAAGGAAAGCTTCTGGTAATGGCGCCTTTGCGGCGTGTTCCATGAGACGATTGGCTTCGCGGTGGCAGATTTGTTGCAGTTCACGGAGGGAGGGGAGGAGGCAGTAAACGACGGCGGGGTTCGTACGAAACCCTGTCGTTTAAGAGTGGTGGGCTGGTGGCAAACTGATGCATTGCAAACTTAAGTGGGAATGTAGATTATTGACAAAATAATAACGTTCAAAAAAAAAAGACAAAATAATAATATTAATGGGATATCCAAAAAAAAATAGAAATGTCAACAGTACTGTTGAAAATCTCGGGCCGGTCATCGATTCGGTCGGGATTCTCGAGTTAATAAATCACCGATTGGGTTAGAAGATTACTGGTCCAGTTGATTCGATATCCACCGATAAAACAACATAGCATGTGATCTAGTTGTTGTGACAATTGTCCTTCACTTTTAGATTCAAGGTTTGAATTTGTAGTTATTTTTTGACAAAAATTATATGTAGTATAAACTGTATAATCATATTGTTTTCCCCAGAACCTTGCGGGACTGCCTTATCTATAAACCCTAAGAAATCTCACTTTCTCCTGAGTGGCCACAAACTTGTCTCTTTTTCCTATCTTCAGATGTTAGAACTTTGATTCATGCCATTAAAGCATCTCAAATGCATGGTTGCTAGTTGGGTTGCTTAAATGCTATTATGGTAGGCCCAGACTGCCACATATGATTTAAGCAACTCATAAGCAACCCATGCAGAATTCACTCCAGTGCATGGTTGCTTATTTTACTTTTAGTTGGACCCCACTGTACCTCATATGTTTATATTTTTTATTTCCACCTAAGCATGACTTAAATTTAAATATTTATTAATATTTATAACAATATAAATATATTTAAAATTGGACATGGTATTTAAAAAAATCAAACAAAATGCATTACATTATATTATATAATTAAATTCGAAATAAGATACAATTCATTGCAAAATAAATAACAATGAAAAATCTCTCAAAGATTAAATTTCATTGAGCTCCCAAATATGCTCCACCAAGTTTGCTTGAAGTTGGCGATGAATTTCTCTTTGACTCATATGACCTCTTCTTTCCAAGAATGTTGCAAATGAAGGGATAAGACCATTAGATACTTCAGCGGTTATGATGCCATTGTCTACTTGGTCGTAAAAAAATTTACCATTATACCCATCACGCTCATCTTCAACAATCATGTTATGCAATATAATGCATGCATACATTATTTGTTTCATGGTATTCACATGCCAAAAGCGTGATGGACCACGAATAATCGTAAATCGAGATTGGAGTACTCCAAATGCGCGCTCAACATCCTTTCTTGCTCCTTCTTGTGCTTTGGCAAACAATTGTCTTTTTTCTCCTTGTGGCATTAGCATGGTCTTGACAAATGTAGCTCACTCGGGATAGATATCATCCACTAGATAGTATCCCATATGATATTGTGTTATGTTCACCTCGTAGTGCACTTCGGGAGCTGTGTTTCTGCGAATACAGGGGTTTCAGAAAAGTAGTCGTTGAACAATCGATTGTGACCTTCTTCACGAGATCGCTCTATACCCTTTCTTCTTCGCATAACGGTGTCATCAGATTGTTGTTGGCTCTTATGTACCATCCTCAAGTAATCTTATGCACTGGTGTCATTCATATAATCTTCTACCATTTCTTCGTAAAAGGCATCAAAGTCGAGTATATCATTCGGATCCATCAAAACAATGAGAAAATATATGTGTAAAGGGATTGGTTCTAATGAAGGCTTTTGAGAGAGAAATATGAATGTGTATAATGGAGAGAAAATGTTGTTGGGTTGAAGGAGGGTGCAAAAGTGTTTATAGATGATGGACTTTATAATGTGATGTTATGGGCATGTGCTATGGGGATGTCATGACATGATATCTCCTCCTCTCATTTCATCTACGGAGATGCAATCATCCATTTTTTTTTGTTTACATTTAATTAAATTTTTCTCCCTCTTTTCTAAATTTCCTATTAGATGTAAGTTGAATAACAGTTAAGTAACAAAAATTTATTATATCATCAGATGCATCATCTCCATTTGCAGGGTATGGTGAAGTCTTTGGAAAGGGGGAAATTGGAGAAGAAAGTGAATCTCAAAGACATTATAATGTTCTGATGTTGCCATTCCTGCTACCTTTCTTGCTTCACATTATGATGTTGCCAAAGACATGTAAATTTGAAGCCTATGTCTTGGCCTTTCACCTGTTTTTCTACCTCCCCTACGCACCCATTTATTTGCCCCACATAAATGAGGCCGGTTTTTCACGTAATGTTTTAATGAGTTAGCAACTAGGCAGATGAGAAAATGGTGCCCCTACTTTTCACGTAAGTAATGATAAGAGTAAAGAGGAAATGTTGTTTAATGAACAATCAATAACTACACCAACTACTTTTATTTTTCTTGTTGGCCAACAAATGTTGTTTAATGAACAATCAATAACTCCATTTCTATCAACCCTTGGTTCCTGCTCGTGCTCACAAGTACTCTGATTACATTTTTAAAAAAAATTACAAATAAGAAACATATTGGCTAAAATACAATAAGAAATAGAAATATAACAATTATTCCTTAAACAAATCCTCTAATTGGCGCCTAGTGTACACACATATGTTCTTAAAATCTGCTAATTGTTCCTCATTCATGCTAGATGTGTCTTGGAGAAGGATATCATTTAACATCTTCAGCTGGTCATTCTTCTTTAAACGCTCAAGTCTTGCCATTCTTTCCTCTTTTTCCTTGACAAGGGATTCTGCCTCTGCCATCCTTTCTTCATTGTTGGAAGTCGTTGTAGCCTTTGCCTTTGCCTTTGCCTTTGTATCTTTCTGCCCCGGTGGGCGGGACAATATTTGTATTTCCTCATGTTTTGAACCATCGATTGATGTGTGCACCCATTAGTAGAATGTTGAGACTGCTGAGAATAGATTGGCATTGCTTCTCCTTTCCACTTGGGTTCATCTTTCAACACCCGCCATGCATGCTCAAACTTGAATGTTTTAGTCTTTTCCATTGCATTATACAATGAACACGCATCAACCATGATATCTCTCTCAGAGTAGCCGCTCTTCGGAGGGTTGGTAACTTTCTTGTAGCAACCGACAAAAGTTGAGACTGCTTTACTCAATGTATGAAAGTGAGACTTCAGTTGAGACCATTGCCTCTCAGGAGAACCTACTTTGCGGTACTTGTTGTACTGATGTTCAATCCTCCGCCAAAAAGTTTCAGCCTTTGTAAGATCAAGTTTTGATCTAGTAGTACAACTCTTATGTTTTGATGATTACAAGTTATCTTTTGAGTATGAACAATTATGGTACTCTAACGTGTTTTTCTGAGTGTGCTATTCACAGGCTTTGACCTCATTTCATCTCACACAAATCAGAAGCACTGTGTATAAAGAGTAACCCAAGCAACGCTTTTGCAACATCTATGTTCTTTATGAACAGTAGAAATGCTTCAGAAGATCTGAAGTTATACAAGCTCTGACATGGACTCAGTCACTAGAAGCTCTGATAATCCAGAAGTTCTGACAACCAAGAAACGCTGAAGGTTCAGATGTTCTGATGGTGTAGAAGACTCTGAAGACCCAGAAGCTGAGTAGTGGAAACTCTGATGTCCAGAAGCAAGAAACTCTGAAGACCATGTACTTCCCTCTGAGTTCAGAATCAGAAGATACAATGGTCAGAGGATCTGTGCTTTCCCTCTGACTCTGATCAACCGGCTTCACAAGTTCCAACATGAAGCATTCCCTTGATCAGAAGTCTCTTAGGTTTAAAGGTCAAGTCACTTTCAAAGTACAAAAGCAACTGTAGCATCCTGATGACCTACCTAACGTTCTCAGCCACAGCAGAAGCTGGAATTTCCAGATCTGCCCTCCAACGGTAGCATTTCCATGCAGCGTTCAAACCCTAATCCTTGGAGTATAAATAGATGCTGAAGTTTGAAGTATGCTGTTGGAAGAATTACATACGCGCTAGCTATACTCAAAACTTTCCAAGCATTCTTTCACCTGAACTCTCTATGTTTACAACTAGCTTTTTAGAAGCAAATCTCTTGTAAACTTTCTTTCTTAAACATTTGTTTAGTTACCTTTAGGAGATCAAGGTTGATCGGATCCTAGAGGAGACTAAGAGAGTGAATCTTAGTGTAAGCTAAGTCAGTGTATTGTTAGTCACTTGAAGGTTCAAGTGCAGTTGTAACATTTACCTGATTAGTGGATTGCCTTCATTCTAAGAAGGAAGAAATCACCTTAACGGGTGGACTGGAGTAGCTTGAGGGATTTATCAAGTGAACCAGGATAAAATCATTGTGTGCTTTTCTATCTCTCATCTTAAGCACTTATTTGTTCTTGAAAGATTTGCCAAAATATTTAAGGTAGAGATTTTATCTTGAAAACGTTATTCAAACCCCCCCTTTCTACCGTTTTTCACACCTTCAATTGGCATCAGAGCTCCGGTTCTGATTTAAACACCTAACAATGTTCAGTGATCCAGAACCTTGTGTGAAAAACCAACTATGGCCCAAGCCAATACTTCCGCTGACAACAACAACAATCAACTCAGACCACCAATCTTTGATGGTGAAAAGTTTGAGTACTGGAAAGATATAATAGAGTGTTATTTCCTTGGCACGGACCCAGATCTCTGGGATATGGTCATTGAAGGCTATACTGATCCAGTAGATGCTTCAGGAATGAAGATATCTCGTTCGGAAATGACTGACGTTCAAAAGAAGCGTTTCAAGGATCATCACAAGGCGAAGTCTATGCTGTTCAGCTCAATATCATATATTGAGTATGAGAAGATCTCTGACAAGGAAACGGCAAAATCCATCTTTGATTCCTTGGTCATGACGCATGAAGGAAATGAAGAGGTCAAGGAAACCAAGGCTCTTGCTCTCATACAACAATATGAGCAGTTTAAGATGGAATCTGGTGAAACCATTGAGGAGATGTACTCAAGGTTTCAAACTCTGATTGCTGGAATCAGAGTGCTAAACAAGGGTTACTCTACTGGAGATCATGTCAAGAAGATCATCAGAAGTTTGCCTAAGGAGTGGAGAGCGTTTGTCACTGCATTAAAACTCTCCAGGAATCTGAACTCGTTGAAGCTTGAAGAACTTGTGAGTCATCTCAGAAGCCATGAGATTGAACTCAAAGAGGACAAGCCGCAAAAGAAAGAAAAATCTATTGCTCTTAAGTCAAAGTCTGACAAAGCGAAAGCTTATCAGGCACAAGAGGAAGATTCCTCTGAAGAGCTATCAGATGCGTCTGAAGATGAAGAGCTATCTCTTTTCACAAAGAGATTAAGCAAACTCTGGAGGAACAGACACAACAAAGGAAAAGGACCAAAGAAAAGTTCAGGAAGATATGAGTCTTCATCTGGTCAGAAGAAATCATCTGCAAAGGAAGTCACTTGCTTCGAGTGCAAGGAATCTGGACACTACAAGAGTGACTGTCCCAAGCTAAATAAGGACAAGAAACCAAGAAGAGTCTTCAAGAAGAAAGCTCTCGTGACCTTTGATGCAACTGACTCTGATGAAGCTGAGTCAGAAGAAGATGGAGCTGTGGAGGCTCTGATGGCTACCACCAGCAGAGGTGCTGAAGCCTCAGATGATGACTCAGACTCAGAAAATGACGATGAGGTATTCTCTAATTTTTCTCCATCTGAGCTAAGAACTGCTTTATCTGAAATAATGGAGAACCATGATATTCTAGTAAGTAAATATAGAGAACTTAAAAAGAAACATGTTGTTAAAATGAGCTCCTCAGAAGTTCATGAGAAGTCAGTCTCTGAACTCATGGAAGAAAACTATACTCTGGTTAATGATAACAATGTTCTTCGTGCTAAGAATGTTGTGCTAGAAGATCAACTTGCATCATCTGACGTTAAGTATGAGACAAAATACGAGAAAGCGTTTCAAAGGTTCCTTGCCAAGGGCATAGATAGAAGTCTTATGGCTTCAATGATCTATGGCATAAGCAAAAATGGGAACAGCGGCCTTGGCTACTCTCAATCCATGAGAGATGAGTCATCTGAGCCCAAACGCGAACCTTTGCATAAGCATTTTGTTCCCGCTGGCACTATCATCCCAGAAAAGGTTACACTGAAAGTGGTAAAACCTAAGGGAAAGTTTAAACTTGACATGTCTAAGTTTTACAATCGAGTTCCTATGCATTATCCACCTGTTGCACCCAAAGTTCCAAGAACTTCTGGGAAAACTAACAAGAAAGGACCCAAGATATGGGTACCTAAGACAATGATTATCTCTGTTGCAGACATCTTATGCAGCTCAGTTAAGACACCTGTCATGGTACCTGGACAGTGGATGCTCGCGACACATGACATGCATAAAGTCTATATTCCAAAAGCTTGTACTGCTTAAGTCAGGGGGAGACGTTGGCTTTGGAGGAAACCAGAAGGGAAAAATTGTTGGAAAAGGTTCCATAGGAGATGGAAAAATTCCAGTTATCAATGATGTACTTCTGGTGGAAGGATTATTGCATAACTTGCTCTCCATAAGTCAAATTACTGACAAAGGTTATGATGTAATCTTTAATCAAACCGGCTGCAAAGCTGTCAGTCAAACTGATGGAACTGTCTTGTTTTCTGGGAAGAGAAGAAATGATATTTACAAAATCAAATCTTCTGAACTGCTATCTCAGAAGGTCAAGTGTCTCATGTCAGTAAATGATGAGCAACGGATCTGGCACAGACGCCTAGGACATGCAAGCCTCAGGAAGATATCTCAACTCAGCAAGCTAAATCTCGTCAGTGGATTGCCTCGTCTGAAATATTCATCAGAGGCTCTGTGTGAAGCTTGTCAGAAGGGAAAATTCACCAAGAAACCTTTTAAAGCAAAAAATGTGGTATCTACAACAAGGCCCCTTGAGCTACTTCACATTGATCTCTTTGGACCAGTGAAAACTGAATCCATTGGAGGAAAGACGTATGGGTTAGTTATTGTAGATGACTATAGCAGGTGGACATGGGTAAAGTTTCTAAGGCATAAAGATGAAACACATACTATATTTACCAACTTCATCACTCAAGTTCAGAAGGAGTTCCAAACCTCAGTGATTACTGTCAGAAGTGATCATGGTGGAGAATTTGAAAACAAAGCTTTTGAAGAATTGTTCAACTCTCAAGGAATCTCTCACAACTTCTCCTGTCCTCGCACTCCCCAACAAAATGGAGTTGTTGAAAGAAAGAACAGAATCTCCATTAGACCAATTCTGGAGAAAACTCCTTATGAGCTATGCAAAGGAAGACAACCTGACATCTCTTACTTCCATCCATTCGGAAGTACTTGCTTCATGCTCAACACTAAGGAGCAATTGGGTAAATTCGATTCTAAAGCTTTAAAATGTTATTTTCTTGGTTATTCTGAAAGATCTAAAGGTTTTAGAATTTATAATATTATTCATCAAACTGTTGAGGAATCTATTCAAATCAGATTTGATGATAAGCTTGGCTCAGAAAAGTCAAAGTTGTTTGAAAGATTTGCAGATTTAAGCATTGATTGTTCAGAAGCAAATCAACCAAAGACTAGCTCAGAGGATATTGCCCCAGAGGTAGAAGCACCAGAAGCTGCTCCAACAACCTCTGATCAGTTTCAGAAGAAGAAAAGAATAGCTGTCTCTCATCCAGAAGAACTGATTATCGGCAACAAAGATGCTCCCGTCAGAACCAGGTCAATGCTCAAACCTTCAGAAGAAAGTCTTCTGAGTCTGAAGGGACTTGTCTCTCTCAATGAGCCCAAATCAGTTGATGAGGCTCTTGAGGACAAAGGCTGGATTCTAGCAATGAAAGAAGAGCTAGATCAGTTCAGCAAGAATGACGTATGGACTTTAATGCCAAAACCCAAAGGCCTCCATGTCATTGGAACCAAGTGGGTATTTAGAAACAAGTTGAATGAGAAATGAGAAGTAGTCAGAAACAAGGCAAGGCTAGTTGCTCAAGGCTACAGCCAGCAGGAAGGAATAGACTACACAGAAACATTTGCTCCAGTAGCAAGACTAGAAGCAATCAGACTGTTGATCTCCTTCTCAGTAAATCACAACATAATTCTACATCAGATGCATGTTAAGAGTGCCTTCTTAAATGGATTCATATCAGAGGAAGTCTACGTTCATCAACCCCCAGGCTTTGAAGATGAGAAGAACCCAGACCATGTCTTCAAGTTGAAGAAATCACTCTATGGTCTGAAGCAAGCTCCCAGAGCATGGTATGAGAGACTCAGCTCATTCCTTTTGGAGAACGAGTTTGTAAGGGGTAAAGTAGATACAACTCTCTTTTGCAAAACCTATAAAGATGATATCTTAATTGTGCAAATTTATGTTGATGATATTATATTTGGTTCTGCTAATCAATCTCTATGCAAAGAATTCTCTAAGATGATGCAGGCTGAATTTGAGATGAGTATGATGGGAGAACTCAAGTACTTTCTGGGAATACAAGTTGATCAAACACCAGAAGGAACATATATCCATCAGAGCAAGTACACTAAAGAACTTCTGAAGAAATTCAATATGCTGGAATCTACAGTGGCCAAGACTCCAATGCATCCTACATGCATTATGGAGAAAGAAGATGAAAGTGGTAAAGTATGTCAGAAGCTCTATCGTGGTATGATAGGTTCACTTCTATACTTAACCGCATCTAGGCCAGATATATTATTTAGTGTTCACTTATGTGCTCGTTTCCAATCAGATCCAAGGGAAACCCACTTAACTGCTGTTAAGAGGATCCTAAGGTATCTGAAAGGTACCACTAACCTTGGCTTGATGTATAAGAAAACATCAGAGTATAAGCTTTCAGGTTTTTGTGATGCTGATTATGCTGGAGATAGAACAGAGAGAAAAAGCACTTCTGGAAATTGTCAATTTCTGGGAAGCAATTTAGTCTCATGGGCAAGCAAGAGGCAATCAACCATTGCACTATCCATTGCAGAGGCAGAATATATCTCAGCAGCAATATGCAGCACCCAGATGCTCTGGATGAAACATCAGCTGGAGGATTATCAGATCCTTGAGAGCAATATCCCAATCTATTGTGATAACACTGCTGCAATATCTTTGTGTAAGAATCCAATCTTACATTCAAGGGCAAAGCACATTGAGGTAAAGTATCACTTTATTAGAGATTATGTACAGAAGGGCGTACTTCTTCTGAAGTTTGTTGATACTGACCATCAATGGGCAGATATCTTTACAAAGCCCTTAGCAGAGGATAGATTTAATTTTATTCTGAAAAATCTAAATATGGACTTTTGTCCAGAGTGAAGATGGATCAGAACCTCTGACTATGATACTTCTTGATCAGAAGATGTCTAGTCCAGAAGGTAACTCCATCAGAGTGTATGTACCCATTGGTGCTGACTCTGAAGCTGAGACAGTAACACGTGTGTCAGTATCTCTGATGCATAGTTCCTTGTGCCCCTGTGACAGTCTGTCATGATATGTGTAGATGTGCTTCTCTCCTGTGTGTGATTTGTGTATTTACTGTTACTATCATGTCTTTAATTTTCAACCGTTGATCTTAAAATGCTTTTTGAATCAACAACGGTTATTTGACAAAACCCACTATACACACACGATCTCCTACACCTTCGGTTTTTACTTTCTCTCCTCTGTATTTTTCAAAACCGCTTTCCCACGATCTCTCTCTCGCTCTCTATTCATCTTCAACCTTCATCTTCTACCCAAAACCTTCAACCGCTCCAACAATGGTGAGACAAACCAGAAATGAAGCCGCTGAAGCAACAAGTTTCCCTCACATGGTAGTGGGTCAAGCTACAGGTCAAATGGGTCCTGAAGCTCCTAATCAAGGTCAAGCTCAAGAGCAAGTTATTCCGATTGCAGAACGGGGCTGTGCCGTTCATTGTGTGTATGCTCCTGAGGAACTTCAAGTACTGGCAGAATGGAGATTCGACCTCGACAATCTTGCTACAAATGGGTATGATCTTCGTCCTGAAGTCCGTGTTCAAGGCTGGGAAAATTACTTCAACAGGCTTCGAGGACCGGTGTACGACAAGTTGATCAAGGAATTCTGGAAACATGCTGACTGCGATGACACTCAGGTGGTATCCTACATTCTTGGAAGGAGGATCATAATTACAGAGAAGTCATTTGTGAACCTACTGGGTGCAGAGACTGCACATGGGTATCGATTTCAACTCACTGAATCGAAGCTGAAACCCAAAATGAAGGATGAGACCAACAAGGCCCTGTACACCACATACAAACCGGGCAAGACTGATTACAAGGTGCTGGACCTTCATCCCAAGCTCAGAATCTGGCACAAGATTCTGCTCAACTGTATCAACCAGAGACCAAAGGGCAGTTCCCCAGATTACATCAATTTCAGCCAGAAGGCGATGCTATTCTTCATCCAAGCCAAGCAGAAGATCTGCCTTCCCTACTTCATGTTCTCTTACTTAAAGGAGTGTATCAAGAAGTCCAGAACTACTGCCTTCATCAAGTCAGCAATCAAGTATATCCCTTTTGGGAGATTGCTATCAGATCTCTTCATTGAGAGCAACCTGGTGCAAGATCTGATCAATGCTGGATGCGTAGAGGATCTGACCACCATTGTCAGTGATGTCTTCACTGCCAATTCTCTGAAGAAGATGGGTCTGGTCCAGAAGAAAATCGCCCCTGCTCATGAAGACACATCTTCTGAAATCAGAAAGAGAAGGGTGCCTCTGAATGACTACCCTCTGTGGACACAGGCTGACAACCCTGAAGCTATTAGGTGCTATGTTGAAGACCTAAGGGCTCAAGGCTTTGAAATTGATCTCGATGAATTCTTCAGAAGACTGCCGCCAGCTCCAGAGTTTCCCTCTCCTACCAAGAGGAAAGTTCAGAGGAAGATGGTCTTAGCAGAATCCTCTGAGGAATCTTATGGTTCTCAGAAGAAGAAGAAGAAGGCTGACCAGCCAAAGAGGAAACATGATGAAACTATCAAGCCTAATGCTGGTGGTGATGGTAATGTTGGTCCTAATAAAGCTGGTCCTTCTCCTCCCAAGAAGAAGAAGAAACAAGTAAGACTTGTGGTGAGGCCTACAAGTGTGGAACCTGCTGCTCAAGTGATCAGAAGGATTGAGACTCCTGTCAGAGTGACTCGGTCTTCAGCACGATCATCAAGTAAGTCTGCTACTGCTTCTGATGATGATTTAGATACATTTGATGCACTCCCTATCTCTGCTATGCTGAAACATTCCTCCACCCCACTCACTCCTATCCCAGAGTCCCAACCAGCCACACAAACTACCTCACCACCCAATTCACCAAGGTCTTCATTTTTCCAACCTTCTCCAAATGAAGCACCTCTCTGGAATATGCTTCAGAACCAACCTACAGGACCCTCTGATCCAACCTCACCTATTACCATCCAATACAACCCATTAACTTCTGAACCCTTCATCCCTGATCAACCAGAACTTAACCAACCAGAACCTGAACCCAGAACTTCTGATCACTCTGTCCCCAGAGCATCAGAACGTCTGGTTGCCAGAACCACTGATACAGATTCATCAAGTGTCTTTACACCTGTATCATTCCCAATCAATGTTGCTGACTCCTCCCCTTCCAACAACTCTGAATCCCATCGTAAATTTATGGAAGTCAGAAAAGAAAAGGTGTCTAGCCTAGAAGAATATTACCTCACTTGTCCAAGCCCTAGGAGATATCCTGGCCCTAGACCTGAACGTCTAGTTGACCCAGATGAACCTATCTTGGCCAATCCCCTACATGAGGCAGACCCTTTGGCTCAACAGGCTCAACCTGACCCTATCCAACAAGAGCCAGTTCAACCAGACCCAGAACAATCTGTGTCTAACCACTCTTCGGTTAGATCACCCAATCCTCTGGTTGAAACCTCTGAACCTCACCTTGGAACCTCTGAACCAAATGCTCAAATGTTTAACATTGGTTCTCCTCAAGATGTCTCTGAGGCAAACAACAGCAACCATCCAACCTCTCCTGAACCCAACCTATCCATCATTCCCTACACTCACCTAAGACCAACCTCCCTGTCTGAGTGCATCAGTGTGTTTAATTATGAAGCTTTACTGATGATTCGCAACGTTAAAGGACATACTGATCTGAGTGAGAGTCCTGACTCTGTTGCTGAGGAATGGGATAATCTGAGCACTTGGTTAGTTGCTCAGGTTCCTGCTATGATGAGTCTTCTCATTGCTGAAAGGGATCAGAGGATCCAGGCTGCAAAGCAAAGGTTTGCAAGAAGAGTGGCCCTTCATGAACAAGAACAAAGACATAAGCTTCTTGCAGCTATTGAAGAGGCCAAAAGAAAGAAAGAACAGGCAGAAGAAGCTGCACGTCAAGCAGCAGCTCAAGCTGAACAAGCCAGATTAGAGGCAGAACGACTTGAAGCTGAGGCTGAAGCCCTTAGATGCCAAGCCCTTGCACCAGTAGTGTTTCCTCCTACTGCTTCTGCTTCCATTCCTGCTCCTCAAGCTGCTCAGAATGTTCCTTCCAGTTCTACTCAGTCAAGCTCGTCCAGACTCGACATCATGGAACAGCGTCTTGACACTCATGAATCCATGCTAATTGAAATGAAGCACATGATGATGGAACTTCTGCGTCGATCTGATAAACCCTAGTCTTAGGATCTCTTCGCTTTTATCTCTTCTCTTTGTTTTATTTTCATTTTTTTTTTTGGTTGTTATGTTTTTCAGTTATTTCTTTTTGCACATCATACATATATATATATTTGACATTATGTTTGCAAAATCTCTTTTATTCATAATCTTTTTGTGTTTACATCATACATTCTTTATCCTTTTCTTCTAAGTCTAGAATGGAGGATCCTTCCTCATTCTTCTGCACTCCTGGCGCTGCTCTGACCTATTCTTCTCCAGACGATCCAGTGAATACTGGATGTTGTTGAGACTGTCTTTTAGCTCATCCCTCTCCAGAATTTCTTCTGAAGTCTTGAGCTTCTTTTCTATGATTTCTTTCTCTTCCAGCAGCTTTAGTTCAAGCTGGCTGAGTTCCTGCACTTCCTCCACGAAGGCCAGGAATTCCTTCAAGTCATTATTCAACTCTGGACGCAGGTCCTCCTCCAGCAGTGCTTTTGTTAGCTCTGCAATGGTTTTTGTACCCTCTGGATGCCTTATGTTCAGGAACAAGTCCTCCTCAAAGGCCTTCCTTCTGAGCTCTTCAAGTGCTTCCCTGTATGATGCCATTTTTTTTTCAAATTGATCGAGTTGTGAAGCTTACCCTGTAAGATCAAGTTTTGATCTAGTAGTACAACTCTATGTTTTGATGATTACAAGTTAACCTTTTGATATGAACAATTGTGGTACTCTAACGTGTTTTTCTGAGTGTGCTATTTACAGGCTCTGACCTCAACTCAATTTCACACAAATCAGAAGCACTGTGTATAAAGGGTAACCCAAGCAACGCTTTCGCATTCACCATGTTCAGTATGAACAGTGGAAAAGCTTCAGAAGATCTGAAGCTATACAAACTCTGATGAGGACTCAGTCGCTAGAAGCTCTGATGATCCAGAAGTTCTGACAACCAAGAAACACTGAAGGTTCAGATGTTCTGATGGTGTAGAAGACTCTGAAGATCCAGAAGCTGAATAGTGGAAACTCTGAAGTCCAGAAGCAAGAAACTCTGAAGGCCATGTTCTTCCCTCTGAGTTCAGAATCAGAAGATACAATGGTCAGAGGATCTGTGCTTTCCCTCTGACTCTGATCAACCTGCTTCACAAGTTCCAATACGAAGCATTCCTCTGATCAGAAGTCTCCTAGGTTAAAAGGTCAAGTCGCTATCCAAGTACAAAAGCAAGTGTACCTTCCTGACGACCTACCTAACGTTCTCAGCCATAGCAGAAGCTGGATTTTCCAGAACTGCCCTCCAACGGTAGCATTTCCATGCAACGCTCAACCATAATCCTTGGAGTATATATAGAGGCTGAAGATTGAAAGAAGCGGCTAGAATAGAAAAAGAGAAGTGAATAGAAGAAGCAACACACGCGCAAGATATTCAAAATATTCTAAGCTTTCTTTCATCTTGTAATTTATTTAGTTTACACTCAGCTTATTCAGAAGCAAACCCTTGTAAACACCAACCTCAAACAGTTGTTTGATTTTCCTTTAGGAGATCAAGGTTGATCGGATCCTAGAGAAGACTAAGAGAGTGAATCTTAGTGTGAGCTAAGTCAGTGTAATTGTTAGTCACTTGTAGGTTTCAAGTGCAGTTGTAACTCTTACCTGATTAGTGGATTGCCTTCATTCTAAGAAGGAAGAAATCACCTTAACGGGTGGACTGGAGTAGCTTGAGTGATTTATCAAGTGAACCAGGATAAAATCCTTGTGTGCTTTTCTATCTCTATCTGTTGCACTTAGTTCTCGAAAAGATTTGTTAAAATCTTTAAGGTGGTAGTTTTGTACTGAAAACGTTATTCAAACCCCCCTTTCTACCGTTTTTCATACCTTCAATTGGTATCAGAGCGCAAGTTCTGATTACCACACCTAACAGTGTTCAGTGATCCGGGCCGGTGTGAAAAACAATGGCTGCCACCACCAGTGAAACTCAAAGAGATGGTTACAACGCAAAGCCTCCTATGTTCGATGGTCAAAGGTTCGAATATTGGAAAGATAGACTGGAAAGTTTCTTTCTGGGTTTCGATGCAGATCTCTGGGATATTATTGTGGATGGCTATGAGCGTCCAGTTGATGCAGATGGCAAAAAGATCCCAAGGTCAGAGATGTCTGCAGATCAAAAGAAGCTGTACTCACAACATCATAAAGCAAGAGCAATTCTTCTAAGTGCTATCTCCTATGAGGAGTACCAGAAGATTACAGATCGTGAGTTTGCTAAAGGCATTTTTGATTCTCTGAAGATGTCTCATGAAGGAAACAAGAAAGTCAAAGAATCAAAGGCATTGTCTTTGATCCAAAAGTATGAATCCTTCATCATGGAGCCAAATGAGTCCATTGAAGAAATGTTCTCCAGATTTCAACTGCTTGTAGCTGGCATACGTCCTCTCAACAAGAGCTACACAACAAAAGATCACGTCATAAGGGTCATCAGGTGTCTTCCTGAAAGTTGGATGCCTTTGGTGACTTCAATAGAGCTCACGAGAGATGTTGAGAATATGAGTTTAGAAGAACTCATCAGCATTTTGAAATGCCATGAGCTGAAGCGCTCAGAGATGCAAGATCTGAGGAAAAAGTCCATAGCCTTGAAATCCAAATCTGAAAAGGCTAAGGTTGAGAAGTCAAAGGCTCTTCAAGCTGAAGAAGAAGAATCTGAAGAAGCATCAGAAGATTCTGATGAAGATGAGCTGACTCTGATCTCCAAGAGACTCAACCGCATCTGGAAGCACAGGCAGAGCAAGTTCAAAGGCTCTGGAAAGGCAAGAGGAAAGTATGAATCCTCAGGTCAGAAGAAGTCATCAATCAAGGAAGTCACTTGCTTTGAGTGCAAAGAATCAGGGCACTACAAAAGTGACTGTCCAAAATTGAAGAAGGACAAGAAGCCAAAGAAGCACTTCAAGACCAAGAAGAGTCTGATGGTGACATTCGATGAATCAGAGTCAGAGGATGTTGACTCTGATGGTGAAGTCCAAGGACTCATGGCTATTGTCAAAGACAAAGGAACAGAGTCAAAGGAAGCTGTTGACTCTGACTCAGAATCAGAAGGAGATCCAGACTCTGACGATGAAAATGAGGTATTTGCTTCCTTCTCTACCTCTGAACTGAAACATGCTTTGTCTGATATCATGGATAAGTATAACTCCTTGTTGTCTAAGCATAAGAAGCTGAAAAAGAACTTATCTGCTGTTTCTAAAACTCCTTCTGAACATGAGAAAATCATATCTGATTTGAAAAATGATAACCATGCTTTAGTTAATTCTAACTCTGTGCTTAAGAATCAAATTGCTAAGTTAGAAGAAGTTATTGCCTGCGATGCCTCTGATAGTAAGCATGAATCTAAGTATGAAAAATCTTTTCAAAGATTCCTGGCTAAAAGCGTAGATAGAAGCTTAATGGCTTCAATGATCTATGGTGTAAGCAGAAATGGAATGCATGGCATTGGCTATTCTAAACCAATTAGAAATGAGCCTTCTGTGTCTAAAGCTAAATCCTTGTATGAATGCTTTGTTCCCTCTGGTACCATATTGCCTGATCCTGTACCTGCTGAAGTTGCTAAAAACCCTCTTAAAAAGGGATCTTTCTCTATGACTAAATATCATGCAAATATTCCTTTAAAATATCATGTTGAGACACCCAAGGTGATCAGAACCTTTGGGGT
This sequence comes from Lotus japonicus, assembly GCF_012489685.1. Classification (NCBI taxonomy): domain Eukaryota; kingdom Viridiplantae; phylum Streptophyta; class Magnoliopsida; order Fabales; family Fabaceae; genus Lotus; species Lotus japonicus. The sequence continues at coordinate 18,862,446 of NC_080044.1, forward strand.
AACTAACAAAAGAGGACCCAGAAAGTGGGTACCTAAGGACAAGATTATCTATGTTGCAGATATCCTTGATAGCTCCACTGAAACACCAATCATGGTATCTGGACAGTGGATGCTCGCGTCACATGACGGGAGAAAAGCGTATGTTCCGAGAGCTGAAACTTAAGCTTGGAGGCGAAGTTGGCTTTGGAGGAAATGAAAAGGGTAAAATTATTGGTACTGGTACTATTTGTGTAGATAGTAGTCCATGCATTGATAATGTTTTATTGGTAGACGGCTTAACACATAACTTATTGTCTATAAGTCAATTAGCTGACAAGGGTTATGATGTTATATTCAATCAAAAGTCCTGCCGGGCTGTAAGTCAGATCGATGGCTCTGTTCTGTTTAACAGCAAGAGGAAGAACAACATTTATAAGATCAGATTATCTGAGTTGGAGGCTCAGAATGTGAAGTGCCTTCTGTCTGTTAATGAAGAGCAGTGGGTATGGCATAGACGGTTAGGGCATGCCAGTATGAGAAAGATTTCTCAGCTGAGCAAGCTAAACCTTGTCAGGGGCTTACCCAATCTGAAGTTCGCTTCAGACGCTCTTTGTGAAGCATGTCAGAAAGGCAAATTCACAAAAGTCCCTTTCAAGGCAAAGAATGTTGTCTCAACCTCAAGGCCGTTAGAACTTCTGCATATCGACCTGTTTGGACCAGTGAAAACTGAGTCTATAGGTGGCAAGAGATATGGGATGGTTATCGTTGATGACTATAGCCGCTGGACATGGGTAAAGTTTCTAACCCGCAAGGATGAGTCTCATGCTGTGTTCTCTACCTTCATTGCTCAAGTGCAAAACGAGAAGGCTTGTAGAATTGTGCGTGTCAGAAGTGACCATGGTGGAGAGTTTGAGAATGACAAGTTTGAGAGTCTGTTTGATTCCTATGGAATTACACATGATTTCTCTTGTCCCAGAACTCCTCAACAAAATGGTGTTGTTGAGAGGAAGAATAGAACTCTTCAGGAGATGGCTAGAACCATGCTCCAAGAAACTGGCATGGCTAAGCACTTTTGGGCAGAGGCAGTAAATACAGCATGTTACATTCAGAACAGAATCTCTGTGAGACCAATTCTGAAAAAGACTCCTTATGAATTGTGGAAGAACATAAAACCCAACATTTCTTATTTTCATCCTTTTGGCTGTGTTTGTTATGTTCTCAATACTAAGGATAGATTGCATAAATTTGATGCTAAATCTTCTAAGTGTCTATTACTTGGTTATTCTGATAGATCTAAAGGTTTTAGATTTTATAATACTGATGCTAAGACTATTGAAGAATCTATTCATGTTAGATTTGATGATAAGCTTGACTCTGACCAGTCAAAGCTAGTTGAAAAGTTTGCAGATTTAAGCATTAATGTTTCTGACAAAGGCAAAGCTCCAGAGGAAGTTGAGCCAGAGGAAGATGAACCAGAGGAAGAAGCTGGTCCCTCTAACTCACAAACTCTGAAGAAGAGCAGAATCACTGCAGCTCATCCTAAGGAATTGATTCTGGGCAACAAAGATGAACCAGTCAGAACCAGATCCGCCTTCAGACCCTCTGAAGAGACCTTGCTGAGTCTGAAAGGATTGGTGTCCTTAATTGAACCCAAGTCCATAGATGAAGCTCTTCAGGACAAGGATTGGATTCTGGCCATGGAAGAAGAATTGAATCAATTCTCCAAGAACGATGTTTGGAGCTTAGTGAAGAAGCCTGAGAATGTCCATGTTATTGGAACGAAATGGGTATTCAGAAACAAGCTAAATGAGAAAGGAGATGTAGTCAGAAACAAGGCAAGGCTAGTTGCTCAAGGCTACAGCCAGCAGGAAGGAATAGACTACACTGAAACTTTTGCTCCAGTAGCAAGACTGGAAGCAATCAGACTATTGATTTCTTTCTCAGTAAATCACAATATAGTTCTACATCAGATGGACGTAAAGAGTGCCTTCCTAAATGGTTATATCTCAGAGGAAGTCTATGTTCATCAACCCCCAGGTTTTGAAGATGAAAAGAAACCAGACCATGTGTTCAAATTGAAGAAATCACTCTACGGTCTGAAGCAAGCTCCCAGAGCATGGTATGAGAGACTTAGCTCATTCCTTCTGGAGAATGAGTTTGTAAGGGGTAAAGTAGATACAACTCTCTTTTGCAAGACTTATAAAGATGATATCTTAATTGTGCAAATTTATGTTGATGATATTATATTTGGTTCTGCTAATCAATCTCTATGCAAAGAATTTTCTGAGATGATGCAGGCTGAATTTGAGATGAGTATGATGGGAGAATTAAAGTACTTTCTGGGAATACAAGTTGATCAAACACCAGAAGGAACATATATCCATCAGAGCAAGTACACTAAGGAACTTCTGAAGAAGTTCAATATGCTGGAATCTACAGTGGCCAAGACCCCAATGCATCCAACATGCATTCTGGAAAAAGAAGATATAAGTGGTAAAGTATGTCAGAAGCTCTATCGTGGCATGATAGGTTCACTTCTATACTTAACTGCATCTAGGCCAGACATATTATTTAGTGTTCATTTATGTGCTCGTTTCCAATCAGATCCAAGGGAAACCCACTTAACTGCTGTTAAGAGGATCCTAAGGTATCTGAAAGGCACCACTAACCTTGGCTTGATGTATAAGAAAACATCAGAGTATAAGCTTTCAGGTTATTGTGATGCTGATTATGCTGGAGATAGAACAGAGAGAAAAAGTACTTCTGGAAATTGTCAATTTCTGGGAAGCAATCTAGTCTCATGGGCAAGCAAGAGGCAATCAACCATTGCTCTATCAACTGCAGAGGCAGAATATATCTCAGCAGCAATATGCAGCACTCAGATGCTCTGGATGAAACATCAGCTGGAGGATTATCAGATCCTTGAGAGCAATATCCCAATCTATTGTGATAACACTGCTGCAATTTCGTTGAGCAAGAATCCTATCTTGCATTCAAGGGCAAAGCACATTGAGGTAAAGTATCACTTCATTAGAGATTATGTGCAGAAGGGCGTACTTCTTCTGAAGTTTGTTGATACTGACCATCAATGGGCAGATATCTTTACAAAGCCCTTAGCTGAAGATAGATTTAATTTTATTCTGAAAAATCTAAACATGGACTTTTGTCCAGAGTGAAGATAGATCAGAACCTCTGACTATGATACTTCTTGATCAGAAGATGTCTAGTCCAGAAGGTAACTCAATCAGAGTGTGTGTGTGCCCACTGGTACTGACTCTGAAGCTGAGACAACAACACGTGCGTCAGAATTTCTGATGCATAGTTCCTTGTGCCCGTGTGACAGTCTGTTGTGATTGCGTGTAGATATGCTTATCTTCTGTGTGTGATTGTGTATTTT